>NC_139690.1:17769734-17923678 GCF_964106915.1 Podarcis gaigeae
AAATGCTGAAATGCTTTCAGTACAATGCTGCTTGCAAACAGTGGGCCATATGGAAACAGTATCATGGAACAACCTATCAAGAAAAAGATGGAAATTAGGGTAGACTTGAGGACAGTTATTTCCTTGGGTGGATGAAAGGAAGAAAACAAAACTGATGGCCGGCAGCTGTATATACTCATTACGGACATAAGAAGAGCCCTGATGGCTCCCACCAAAGAATGTGAAATGTGTGTCAAGGATAAAGGGAACCTGTGGAACCTCCCGGTGTTGTTGGACTACAACTCCCATCATCTAACAACCATTTGGCCATGGGAGTTAACGTTCTCGAGGGCTTTAGTTCCCCTGCTGCTGCTGTAGACCATACAGCATGGGTAGGCAAACTAAGGCCCTGGAGCTGGATCCGGCCCAATCGCCTTCTAAATCTGGCCCGCAGACGGTCCGGGAATCAGTGTGTTTTTACATGAGTAGAATGTGTGTTTTTATTTAAAATGCATCTCTGGGTTATTTGTGGGGCACAGGAATTCGTTCATTTTTCTTTCCAAAATATAGCCCGGCCCCCCACAAGGTCTGAAGGACAATGGACTGGCCCCCTGCTGAAAAAGTTTGCTGACCCCTGCCATACAGAGCTGGACAGGTCAATGGTGTAACCAGGTACAAAACTGATTCCTCTGACATGGTTTCCCTATGCTGCTATTGGCCAATCGTAGGGGAGAGAGAAGTTTCCTTTCAGCCATAGTAAAGGTAAAGGTACCCCTGCCCGTACGGGCCAGTCTTGACAGACTCTGGGGTTGTGCGCCCATCTCACTTAAGAGGCCAGGGGCCAGCGCTGTCCGGAGACACTTCCGGGTCACGTGGCCAGCGTGACATCGCTGCTCTGGCGAGCCAGAGCCGCACACGGAAACGCCGTTTACCTTCCCGCTGGTAAGCGGTCCCTATTTATCTACTTGCACCCGGAGGTGCTTTCGAACTGCTAGGTTGGCAGGCGCTGGGACCGAGCAGCGGGAGCGCACCCCGCCGCAGGGATTCGAACCTCCGACCTTTCGATCGGCAAGTCCTAGGTGCTGAGGCTTTAACCCACAGCGCCACCTGCGTCCTCCTTTCAGCCATAGGAGGAGACAAAACAACTGGAAAAAGTGAAACTCTATACTACTGGAATTTGATCTACTAGGGCAAATGGGGCACGGCACCACCAACCCCAGCTACCCTTCAGCTATTCCCCACGTTCTGGCCTTCCTGTTTATGAATCCAATGAGTAGCTCTGTCTGCAAGCTTCCTCCTCCTTAGGCCACGTTCACAGTAGTGCTATGAAACCACTTGAAACAATCATGGCTTCCCCCAAAGAATTCTGGGAGCTGTTGTCTGTTAAGGGTGCCAAGTGTTGTAATTCCCCTCACAGAACTACAATTCCCTATGAAGGGGCTAGACAGCATCTTAAAAAGCAGAGACAACACTTTGCCAACAAAGCTTTTGAATTATGGTGCTGGAGGAGGCTCTTGAGAGTCCCATGGACTGCAAAAAGATCAAACCGATCCATTCTGAAGGAAATCAGCCCTGAGTGCTCACTGGAAGGACAGATCCTGAAGCTGAGGCTTCAATACTTTGGCCACCTCATGAGAAGAGAAGACTCCCTGGAAAAGACCCTGATGTTGGGAAAGATGGAGGGCATAAGGAGAAGGGGACGACAGAGGACGAGATGGTTGGACAGTGTTCTCGAAGCTATGAACATGAGTTTGACCAAACTGTGGGAGACAGTGGAAGACTGGAGTGCCTGGCATGCTCTGGTCCACAGGGCCATGAATTGTCGGACACGACTAAATGACTAAACAAGAATAACAACAACATGAAGGGGCTGATTGTTTAAACCAGTCTCGGAATAGGCGTCCCCTAGCAACTCTCAGTACCTTTAACGAAAAACGGCTTCCACAATTCTTTGGGGGAACCCATGACTGTTCAGAGTGGTACCACAGTGCTTTGATGTGAATTCAACCTTTGTGTTTACATTATATAATTCAGTAGGGAGGAGAATGGGAGCAAAACTAGTATGAGATGGCTCTGCCTGTCATTGGCTCTGGCTTCCCCTACTGTCGATTTCTCTGCTTTTGTCCCACCAGCCCCAATGGGCACCTGTCACCATGGCATTTCTGCTTTTAAATCATATTTGGACGTAGCCAGATCTTCAGGAAGAGTCAAGACTTTGGTGGGCCTGAGGAAGGAATGATCTCACAGCAGCTGAATCTTCAGTGTAAAGGGGAACAGCAATATAGATTTTAATTTCCGGGGGAAAATCTGGAAGAGCCATCTAAAGTTTACAGCATGTTATTCCTTGAAGGAGAACTACTCAGAAATGATTTACAGATGCTATTTAACACCGAGTAGACTTGCTAAGATGTATAAGACTGAATCAGATAAGTGCTGGAGACGCAATGAGGTCAAGGGTATGTTCTTTCATATGTGGTGGACCTGTAAAAGGTAAAAAGAGTATTCGGAAATAATTTATAATGAACTGGAAAAAAGGTTTAAAAGCACCTTTCCAAAAACAACAACAACAACGAAAACGGAGTCCTGTTTGTTTGGGATAATATAGATGGAAATTCCCAGGTGTCAAAAATGGTTCTTTATGTATGCCACCACAGCGGCCCGTGTTTCGTTAGCCCAACAATGGAAAAGGAGCAAGGTCTCAACCAAAGAAGAATGGCAACTTAAACTGATGGAATATGTGCAGCTTGCAGATCTATCTTATAGAATAAGAGAACAAGAAGAACATACATTTAAAGAAGATTGGAAAATGTTTATTAAGTATATGGGGGGAAATTGTGTACACTTGAAAACATTGGCAGCATTAAGATAAATTCAACAGTGTGAATAAGTCTCGATGGAAGTAATAGTGGAATACTGAATGGTTTAGTTTATATAAAATATGCAGGGATTTAAACGAACCATGGAAAGAGAAGAAGAGAAGTCGTTGATATTTTAAGGTTGTTTCAATGAATATTCTAAATTGTAAAACAGAAAATGTAATTTTCAGAAAATGTAAATATATGAATGAGAACAGCATGCCTCCAGGTTTGCCAGAAGGACCTCACACCTGCCAGTCACCAAATTTTCAGTGTGTTGATGCTCCATCTGATGGGCAGACCTTTCGCCTGGTTTCTGAAGTGCTCAGAGCTATAGGCTTTGCTCATAATGAGCTGTGGCACTGATATAGAGCTGTTGGCACAACTTTGCTCAAGCTCTCTCTCTCTCTCTCTCTCTCTCTCTCTCTCTCTCTCTCTCTTGGCAACCTATCCCTGGCTGCCACAGCCCTCCCAGATGCTTTCAGCAGCCTGTTGTCCATCTCTTGCTCCAACAAACTGTCACCAACTGAATGCCAAGGCAGGTGCGGAGCTGTGGTTACGGCAGGTGGTGGCACCTGTGCCCATTCAAGGCACAAAACCAAGACAACCTGCCTTCCCACTGTGAGAGAGGACCATTCACCTGGCAGGTAGCGATGCCTCCAAAATCACCCACATATCGATTCCTGCTTCAGTTTTGCAGTTCTTGGTTACCTGGCCTTGCTTCTGAAATAGAACTGATGTTTTGGGGGATTTTGTGTTGTTCCAGGCCGGTCATGCTTCTGCGGTTAGTACAGAGCATCACTCAGGCTCAGTTTAGCTCCTTGCCTTTCCCCCTGCTCTGCACCACTGATGCATGTACACAGGTTGATCAAAACGCTTCAATGGCACAGTTTAAATCCAACACTGTGCTTAGTGGGGCTGATCACAGTTGGAGTTACTGGGGTGGCCAACTCCCAAGAGACTGCGATCTACTCACAGAGTTAAAAACTGGCAGTGATCTACCCCCTTTTTTTTTGGGGGGGGGGTTTCAGGTCAAAGTTGCTGTGTTGTTTTTAGGAAGGAGTAAGGCCCATTTTTAGGGGTTCAGGTCAAAGTTGGTGAGTTGTTTTTAGGCAGGAGTAAGGCCCATTTTTAGGGGTTCAGGTCAAAGTTGATGGAGGAGCAAAAGCTGTTGAGCTTCTTTTGGGAGGAGCCACTGATCTACCACTGATCTACCACAGACGTCCAGTGATCTACCAGTAGATCACGATCTACCAGTACAGCAACATCTAGAGAACCACTGCTTCTCCATCCCTGCTTTAACCACGACATCCAGGACTGGCTCAAGGGACTTCGCTGCCTAAGGCAGCGTGTGCTCCACCTGCAAGGCAAGATGCACAGTCCCCCAAACTGGCCAAGTTATTTTCCATAGAATCATAGAATTGCAGAGTTGGAAGGGACCCAGAGGATCATCTAGTCCAACCCCCTGCAATGCAGGAATATGCAGTCATCCCATTCAGGGATCGAACCTGCAGCCTTGGCATTATCAGCACCATGTGCTAACCAGCTGAGCTATCCAGGCCCCCAAAGCAGGAAATCCCACAAGTGCCTTTTCATGGGAGTAAAAATGCAATACTAATAAATTTAATAACCAATAATTTGCTGCCCTTTTGTGACATCTAAAATCAGCTGCCTGAGGCAGCCTCCTCACTCTGCCTTACAGTAGGGCCGGCCCTGGCTACACCAGGATTCAACAGGGCTTACTTCCAAGCAAGTGGGGTTAGGATTGCAGCTTTATCTTCCAGCTTTTACACGTCCGGGATCTTTTTATTGCAGTTCTCAGCTGAAGAAATAAATCACAATGAGGAAAATGAACCCAAAGATATGCATTTAAATGCAAATTTTTATGCAGATTCTTTTTTTAAAGATGAGAGGAGGTACATTCAAAAATGCATATTTAAATGCAAATTTCCATGCCGTTTTTTTTTTTAACCAAATGTAAATCAATGGAGGAATGGAATGAAATGTACTTATGAATGACTGTAGACTGGAAATAGATTGATTTGTCCAAATTCAATTAAGACTGAAAGAACAATTTCTGGAGTTTCTGTTTGGAGGCTGTAGGAATGGCCGAGTGATTTTTGCGACATAAATGTATGAGTTTAATATCTTCTGTGGGTTTTCCAGGTTGACATTCAGCAAAGCAAGCTCCCCTGGATGGTGCAAAGATCATCTGAGGGCAGGAAAAATGTTAGCTGAGTGACCCTGAAAAAGAGGAGCCAAGAGGCAGAGAGAGCATTGCACTTTCTGAGGCACAATGGGAAATGGGATTATTTGTTCTGCTGTTGCTGTTGATTGCAGCGAAAGGGAGAAAGCAAGATTAATTTCATCGGCTGACATTTTGCAGCCCTGCCAGGAAAGTATATTACCCAGAGATGTTGCCTAACAAAGCTAGCGCAGTGTGGCCAACTGTGAGTGAAAGCTTTATGAAAACAACTTGAAGGATCGGTAGAGGAATCTGAAATTAGATGTGTTTGTCACAGCTCCCGACAAAGCGTCTGGTGTTGCGACTTTCCCTGCCTGTCACAACTGAGGTGACAAAAGCACATTCCGGCGGTGGCTGCAACTGATCTCTGGCTGGCAGCGTTGTGCTCTTTAACGTTGCACATGCACAACATCTTTAGATGCAACATGCATGGGCTTTAGCAGAGGAAATATCCATTGCCCGCAGGAAGAAGCCAATGCACTCCAACTCTCATCAGCCCCATTGAGAATGACCGATAGGTGTGTATGTGATGAGCAAATAACGCTAGTGGGATTTCAAGAGGTTCTGTAAATGATAGAGGACTATTGCATTGATGAAAACTAAGTGTGTGGAGATTTATAAAATGCAATATAAAATTAGGAAATGCGTATTTAAAAAATTTGAATAATGGATGATTGTCATAGAGGTTGAAGGAAGTCTAAAAGAGAAAATATGTGATAAATTTAGATTGGATACTATAAATGTATGTTGGAAAATTTAATAATTTTTTTTAAAAAAAGAAAAAGAGAATGACAGATAGGAGAAATTTATCAACATTCCTGCTTACCCAGACATTACCCTGTCCCCAGCAAACAAGTGATTGCTTCTACAGGTATTTAACTGTTTTCAGGGGAAACAGGTGGCACTGTGGGGATGCGGTGGCGCTGTGGTCTAAACCACTGAGCCTAGGGCTTGCCGATAAGAAGCTTGGCAGTTCAAATCCCCGCGACGGGGTGAGCTCCCGTTGCTCAGTCCCTGCTCCTGCCAACCTAGCAGTTCGAAAGCACACCAGTGCAAGTAGGTAAATAGGTACCACTCTGGTGGGAAGGTAAATGGTGTTTCCGTGCACTGCTCTGGTTCGCCAGAAGTGGCTTAGTCATGCTGGCCACATGACCCAGAAAAACTGTCTGCGGACAAACATCGGCTCCCTCGGCCAGTAAAGCGAGATGAGTGCCGAAACCCTAGAGTCGTTCATGACTGGACTTAACTGTCAAGGGTCCTTTATCTTTTTAACTGTTTTCAGAAGATTATTTTAAACTTTTTAAGAAGTTTTAATTGCATTGCTTAAGTATTAACAAGTTTGCCGCTCTGGGCTCCTTTGATGGAAGGGAGGGATGGAAATGGAAATGATATTTATAACATAGATTATAGTGAGGGACATAGGCACTGAGTCAGGAGAGGTGCGAGATTCCTTTGACCCCCAAAATAAAATATTTGAGCCCCCTCCCCAAATTACTGGGTGTTAAGTTGTGGGTGAACATATCAGACGACACAGGGATTCTTCAGACAGCTCTTGTTTATTCACAGGCCAGAACAGAACTGAACTGAAGGGTTCTGTCAACCTGCTTATATAGAGCTCAACTACAAAGCAACAGTAACAACTTTCTGTAACTATCCAATCACTGAACGTCATTTTCAATTCCTTGTTTGCATATGCGGACCTGAGTGAAAACTATCTACAGTATTCCCCTGCTGGCCTAGGGTGAGAACTTCAGTACATAACACTAGGCATTGCCGTTCAAGTGGTATTCATGTGACACATCTTGTGAACTATTATTTGGGGCTGGGCTTACCAGGCCCCCTTCTCGGCGGGGGTAGTTCCCATCATTCTTCCTCAGTCCAGCCCCTGACAGTAGATTACTTGTAGGGATGGGCTTTTGCTTTTTTCCTGGTAGATTTTTATCTATTTTTGATACTCCCCAATATATTATCACTGATTGCTTTGCCTGCAAGTAAAAACAGGCAAACAAACGAAAAGCTCACCTCTCTCCAGTGGCAGTAAGTTTGTTTTAAACATCTTTAAATGCTATTGTATGCCGCTGCAAATCACTTGTCATAGCCGCTCAGGAAAGCTAACAAGTTGCTGTTTTGCTGAGAAGGGGTTTCTCAGCTGTGTAAATCAGATTAATAAAGCGAGTGTTGTGCGATTCCAACTCTTCCTGGGGCGGCTGGAGGCTTGTCTGAAATATGTGCGTTGTGTTTTTCCAGCTCTGCTAGCTCTTCGGGGCCATTCAGTAGGATGGATGGATCAGACTGTCAGTTCTCCATGTATTCATTCATAAATCCATTTCAGCTGCCCCACTGATCACTGGCATGTTGTTTCTTTTCTCATTCACTGATGGCATATGATCAGGAAGGAAAACACGGAAGTACAAATGCGGGAAAGAGGATAAAATGAAGTTCACCTTAATCAAGAAAAGTTCAAGCTGGAGAGCAGCCCCATGACAGAAAGCCGTGAAGTTAGGAGTTCCCTGGACTGTGGAAAGAGCAACAACAACAACAACATAAGCCTCTGCTATTTTTGTGTTTAAACGGCTTGTGCTATTCCGCACCGGTGCTTGCAAAGGAAAAGAGTGTGCAATATGGCATTAGGGCTGCAAGGCAAGGTTTGCTGGATTAATCTCCTAAATGAGTCCAGAAACAGTAGGGTAATCTTTTCCTGGCTCCTTTTCATCATCTAAGCTCTCCTCTCTGCTGTTGTCAACACCGCGCTTCTCCCCCCCCCCCAGTGGCGTAGCGTGGGTTGTCAGCACCCGGGGCAAGGCAAGTAATTTGCGCCCCCTAACCCGTGGATTTGCGCCCCCTAACCTGTGGATTTGCGCCCCCTAACCCGTGGATTTGCGCCCCCTAACCCGTGGATTTGCACCCCCTAACCCGTGGATTTGCGCCCCCTAACCCTAACCCCCAGATGTTGCGCCCGGTGCGGCCGGCCCCCCTGCACCCCCCCACGCCACGCCACTGCCCCCCCCCAAACATACTGCACAACACAATAGAGGCAAACAATTGCCCTGTCGCTGCAGCATTTTCTGCTGTGCTTTGAGAATTCTTGGTGCGTGTTGTTAATGCTAAATGGAAGGACTGGTAGATCTACCATTCATGGCCTGTTTCTTGTCCTATATGAAAACCCAGAAGGTCAAAAAATTGGGACCTAAGAAACCCAGTTTTGGTGTGCTTTAAATTGGGTGTGGCGTTTCCATGTGCTGCTCCAGTTTGCCAGAAGCAGCTTAGTCATGCTGGCCACATGACCAGGAAGCTGTCTGCGGACAAATGCCAGCTCCCTTGGCCAATAAAACGAGATGAGGCCACAACCCCAGAGTCATCTGCGACTGGACCTAATGGTCAGGGGTCCCTTTACCTTTACTAAATTGGGTGTATGCAATTTACACTTAAGGGACATGGGTGCTGCTGTGGGTTAAACCAAAGAGCCTAGGACTTGCCGATCAGAAGGTCAGCGGTTTGAATCCCCGCGACGGGGTGAGCTCCTGTTACTCGGTCCCTGCTCCTGCCAACCTAGCAGTTCGAAAGCACATCAAAGTGCAAGTAGATAAATAGGTACCACTCCTGCGGGAAGGTAAACGGTGTTTCCATGCGCTGTGCTGGTTCACCAGAAGTGGCTTAGTCATGCTGGCCACATGACCCGGAAGCTGTACGCCGGCTCCCTCGGCCAATAAAGCGAGATAAGCATCGCAACCCCAGAGTCAGTCACGACTGGACCTAATGGTCAGGGGTCCCTTTACCTTTACACTTGGAGGGGGGAAGATTCACACCCACTCACTCTGCTCCATCATTGCAACAGCCCCCTAGACTTGCCCCAACATGGGTGTAGTCGGCATGTCTGAAAAGGCACGGCAAAGGCAGATGCAGCTAGAGATGGCCTCATTTGTTGGTTACAATGTCCTTCAGTTTCAGTTCTCCACATTATCACAGCAGCGTGCGATTTTCTTTAGACGTTCCTTGTGAAAATGTTTTAGTGTGCATTTTAGTGTGAATGGACACATTTTTGCAGGCAATTTTAAATAAAAACACTTTTTTTTTTGCAAGCCGTTCCCCCTAATTTTCATCAATATGCACATTTTTATGAGCACTTCTGCCTAGCATTTTCAGACACACTGTTTGGTTGGGTAACTGCATTGCTAAATTTTGGACAAGTGTGAATTTCGAGGAGAACGGTGCTGTGTATTTGCTTCAAGAAGTAGGACTGGTAGCCTGTCATTAAAATGCAAACAGAATTGAACCTCTCTGTCATCTTGACACACAAATGCATGTATACACAGATGCTTCATGGGGTCAGAAAATTCAGAGTGTGCAGAGTTCCCAACCTCATGGAACACCTGCGCAAGTCTGGCAGAGGTGAGCTGAAATGATTGCCTCAGTCATAGGGAAGAATTGAGGGTGGGTGATTTGGTTTATTTAGGGGGTCAGAGATCACAAAAACAAAATACTTTTTTCATCTGCACACTGAGAAGAAAGAACAGCAGACAGGCAGATCTGTTGCTGATGTGGCAGGTTTAGGGAACCCTCCTATACACAGAAAGTCAGCATTAAGCAGACCAGTGTGTGTTAAGCAGGTGTAAGGGGAGTGGTTGGCACTGTGGTCTAAACCACTGAGCTTCTTGGGCTTACCAATCAGAAAGTCAGTGGTTCAAATCCCCATGATGGGGTGAGCTCCCGTTGCTCTGTCCCAGCTCCTGCCAACCTAGCAGAACAAGAGACTCTGCAGATGCTCTATGAATGTCCCGGACACTGTAGAGCATATTCTCCTTCATTGCCCATTGTACAGTACGCTCCGTCAACGCGTGCTGTCCCCTCTTTTGGGTGGTCTGGAACTGCAGCAAGGTGAATGTGTGGGTTTCTACCTATCCGACGTTGACCAAAGGGTAACGGCGGGGGTAGCCGAGTTTTTGGTAGCAGTCCTCCAAGGAGCAGGATAACAAGGAAAACCACTGACTCTATATGTATATATATATATGCATTTAGCAAACTGCTGCCTTTTTATATATATTTCAAGGCTTTTATATGTTATTTTCTCTTTTAAGGTTTTATTTCCATAATGCCTAATAAAGGTTTGATAAAGAGAGAGAGCCAACCTAGCAGTTCAAAAGCACGTCAAAGTGCAAGTAGATAAATAGGTACTGCTGCGGCGGGAAGGTAAATGGCGTTTCCATGCACTCTGGTTTCCGTCACGGTGTTCCATTATGCCAGAAGCGGTTTAGTCATGCTGGTCACATGACCTGGAAAGCTGTCTGTGGATAAATGCCAGCTCCTTCGGCCTGAAAGCGAGATGAGTGCCACAACCCCATAGTTGCCGTTGACTGGTCTTGACTGGGGTCCTTTACCTTTACCTTTTTAAGGTTACACCAGAATATGATCCAGCCTTATAAAGCCTACAAATACAAATTAACATATAACGCTTAAGAACAATTTAAAACAACCCCTCCCCAATAAACAACACCCATTCATAAAAGAGATTTGAAAAGATAAAGCAATCTGGGTAAAAAGGTATTAGGAAATAATTCATAATGAATTGGAAAACAAAAGTTTAAAAGTACTTTCCCAAAAAAACCAGAGTTCCTTTTGTTGGGGATAATTCAAACAGAAATTCCCAGGTGTCAAAAAAGGTTATTTTTGTATGCCACTACTGCAGCCCGTGTTTTGTTAGCCCCAAAATAGAAAACGACTGAGGTCCCAACTAAAGAAGAATGGCAACTTAAGCTGATGGAATATGCCCAGCTTGCAGACATATAAAATAAGAGAACAAGAAGAACATACATTTAAAGAAGATTAGAAAATGTTTATTAAATATACGGGGGGGGGGGAATTGTGTACACTTGAAAATGTGGGCAGCATTAAGATAAATTCAACAGCGTAGACACATTTTGATGGATGTAATAATGGAATTCTGAATGGTTTAGTTTATGTAAAATATGCAGGGATTTATGGTATGCAAAATGAACCACAGAAAGAGAAGAAGCAAAGTCATTGATATTGTAAGGATGTTTAAATGAGTATTTAGAACTGTAAAACAGAAAATCTAATTAAAATTATATATAAAAAAGTAAAGAAAAGATAAAGCAATCAGAGCAGTTGTACATCTTACAAAACCGTAGCCCTGTTCGCTCATGAAGGCTCTTCTCCATACATCAGATACAGATGTGGATGCCAGGTGATAGCAGCTTCCACATCCAGCACTGTGCATCAACATCTGGAATGGGTGTGGAAGGACCCTCTCCTATACATAAGGCCTATCCAGCTCTTAAGAAACATACAAAGCTTCCTTACACTGAAGTCAGACCGAAAGCCCATTTAGCTCAGCATTGTCTGCACTGATTGGCAGCTGGTTTCTGGGGTTTCAGAGAAGAGTCTTCCTGGAGATGCCAGGGATTGAATCAGACATCTTCTGCATGAAAAGCAGGTGTTCCATCAGTGAGCTACACTAGGCTACAGCCCTTCCTTCCCTTTTAAGAACCATTCCTGTCCAAGAACTTACCATGAACCTTGTTCTCTTAGAATGGCAGTGGCGCCTACCTGAGGGGTGCCGGAACTGAGTTCTGATGAGTTCCAGCTAAAAAAAATCGTGGTTCTTCTCATGAGTCAGTTGGATGTCAGTTAAGCTTCTTAAATCCCAGTGACTTCAGGCAGAGCACCCTTTAGCATATGGGTAGGCAAACTAAGGCCCAGGGACTGGATCAGACCCAATTGCCTTCTAAATCCGGCCCGTGGATGGTTCAGGAATCAGCGTGTTTTTACATGAGTAGAATGTGTCCTTTTATTTAAAATGCATCTCTGGGTTATTTGCGGGGCACAGAAATTTCTTCATTCCACATCCCCTCCAAAATATAGTCCGGTCCCCCACAAGGTCTGAGGGACAGTGGACTGGCCCCCTGCTGAAAAAGTCTGTTGACCCCAGTTTAGCTGAAATAGATTATTATGAACTGATTTACCCCATCAATTTCCAAACGTCTAGCTAAATTTAAGCATGTTGACTTTATGTATTCCAGATTATTGCTGTTTATCTATTAACTATGAGTACGGTCTCAGCTTCCACTCTTTTGACATCTTCTGCACATGGCTATTTGACATCTTTTAGAACAATAATATTAAAATTCCAGTACCATAGCAACTGGAAATGCTGGTCATGAATTATTCCATTATGATGAACAAAAGATCGTCGGGATCACTTCCAGAGCTATCTTTCTCCGCTGTTAACCTGTTTTATGGTTCTGTAGCACCAAGAGCAAAGACTCTTCCCCGCTTGTCATTTAGGAGATGAACTTGGCAGACTCTCTGCAACAGCCGTGAGGTAATGGATAATGTGCCACTCTGTGGGATTTTATTCTGTATGGTTGGGTAAAAGTGAATGCTTTTTCGGCAGATGATGTAATCAAATCAGGATATCTCTCTTATGAACATCAGTCAATAGTGCCAGAAGAGCTTAGCTAATGTAGGTCTATAGGGACATCTCTTGTCCCAGAGGAGGTAAGAATACTCTTGCTCAATTTGATATCTCCAGAAATTTATCCTCTGTACGATCGAAGAGCTACATTTTTCATACAAACCAGACCTGGAATGCCCACATGGAGGCAAGGGCGTAGCCAGGATTTATGTTAGGGGGCGGGCAGGACACCCACCTGTCATCATCCTGTGTCTGGCTCTGTCTAGCAGATTCGGAATGAAATGTCTCAACAACAGTTGATTTAAATTGATTTAAATTTCTTTAAATCAGCTGCAGGCGTAACACCAGATGCCTCCAAGTTCTGACGGTGGAGCATCACCTCTCAGGAGGGGTCAGGTCCTGATGAGGGGGTTGCCACGGTGACAAGGACCTGCCCTCCTGTGTGACATCTCTTGCTTCTCCCTTAAAAGCCAGAGACTTGCAGGAGGCCATTGTGGGTTAGTAGTGAGGCGAGTTGAGTAGTAGAGATGATAAGGAGAGGTGTTCTTTGATGGTTATTTTGATTTTGATTTGATTTACAGTGGTACCTCGGGTTAAGAACTTAATTCGTTCTGGAGGTCCATTCTTAACCTGAAACTGTTCTTAATTTGAGGTACCACTTAGCTAATGGGGCTCCCGCTGCCGCTGTGCGATTTTTGTTCTCATCCTGAAGCAAAGTTCTTAACCCGAGGTACTATTTCTGGATTAGCAGAGTCTGTAACCTGAAGCGTCTGTAACCCGAGGTACCACTGTATTACTTTTATTTGATTTTATTAATTTTTATTTTATTATTTTACTTTTTTATTTTAACACTTTTATTTTACTTTTTGATTTTACTTTTTCTTCTCTATTTGCATATTTTTTTATTTTACATTTTGTGGACATTTGTGCACATTTTTGTATATATTTTGTATATATTTATTTTGTGCATAGAGGAGTAGTTAAGTGTAGGGTTAGGCTTAGGCTTAGGGCTGGGGCTGGGTTTGGGGTCAGAGGTAGGCTTGGGTGGGCATTTTAGATAGCTAGTTTAGAGAGGAGGCTGGGAATTTTTCGTGAACAAAATGTGCAGACTGTAAGTAGCATTCCTTTGCTTTCTCCTGGTCTCCTGGGGGCAGGGTGTGAGTCTTGGGGTCCCCTGCACAGCCTTAGCTCTCTTGAAATCAACCTGGCCAGTCTTCTCCAGAGAGCTCAGCTCCTCCACACTCTTTCGCTGCCTTCCCCTTTTCTATCCCCTCTCATCATTTACATTTACTAGGACATTCCTAGCTCACTTTTCTCCCAGGAGCTCAAGGTGGCCTTTATGATTCTCCCTGCCACCAACTGTTATCTTCACAGCAGCCCTGCAAAGTAGGCTAGGCTGGCCCAAGGTCCACCAGGGAGTTTCATGGCTGAGTAGGGATTCGAACCCTGCTCTCCCAGGTCCTCCTAGTCCAGCGCCCCAACCATTACACCGCTGCCTGGATCCATTTTGCATCTCTCCAGCTGCCCTACGACTTCGGCCTTCTCCCCCTTCCTGGGGGTCTCTCTGGCTTCAAGGAAGACTCCACCACCTTCTTCATGTTCTGCTCCTCTTCTGGGACACCTTGATGCTTGGAGGACCCTCCTAGGGGTCTCCCTCTGTTAAATGTTCAGGAAATGTCAGAAGCCCAAGGCAGCATAAGTTCCTCAATTACATTTATTCAACATTTGTCAGTGACAACAGCTCACTCATAGGAAAACAAGAACCTAACTGACTGGACAACACAATAATAATGCCGGAACATGAACTGACCATTGACAGTTGATAGTTGCAAGTGCATGTGCTTACTTGCCATTAGAATGCTTGTCTACCAACGCTTATGCGATTGGTTAGAACGTGCCTTGTAACATAAAATGTGTTAAACCCAATACATAACACCCTCCCTCTCCTGGAAGGGTAAGGTAAAGGGACCCCTAAACCATTAAGTCCAGTTGTGACCGACTCTGGGGTTGCGGCGCTCATCTCCCTTTATTGGCCAAGGGAGCTGGTGTACAGCTTCCGGGTCATGTGGCCAGCATGACTAAGCCACTTCTGGCGAACCAGAGCAACGCACGGAAACGCCGTTTACCTTCCCGCTGGAGTGGTACCTATTTATCTACTTGCACTTTGCTGTGCTTTCAAACTGCTAGATTGGCAGGAACAGGGACCGAGCAACGGGAGCTCACCCCATCGTGGGAATTCGAACCGCCGACCTTCTGATCAGCAAGCCCAAGGCTCTGTGGTATAACCCACAGCACCACCCGCATCCCTTTCTCCTGGAAGGGTAGGTCTGTCCTAAGAAGACGAGGCAGAGCAGCCCTTTAACAGCTGGCAATGCTTCTCTTTTCTTTGGGCTGGAGCTCTTGAACCCATAGCACTTGGGGCCTCCTTTCTCTCTCTGCCAGCCCTCAGGGCTGCCTTTTTCCTCTTTCAGCTCTCTTTCAGGTTACTGAACTGCAGAGAGATGGAAGGAATTGGGCCAACCGCCCCTCCTCAAACACAAACACCCCCCAAGAATTGGGGCTGCCAGCTTCTGAGTCGGTCTCTCTGCTCGTCTCTTCTAGGTTCAGGTGCTTAAGATTCCTGATCGGCCGCAGCAACAGAGTGCCCCCCCCGCAAGGCCCGGAGCAGCCGGTGGCATCAGGTGAGCAAGTGGCCCCTTTTTGGGGGGACAGGAGGGCAGGAATGGGCTAGGGGAGCAGCTAGTCAAAAGATGCACAGAGCCAGAAGACTGGATCCGACCCAAGGTCCATCTGGGCCAGCGTCTGGAAACCCAACCACCCTGTTTTGTGGGGTCCGATGGAGGAAGCAGGGGGCTGGGCTGCGGGGCAAGGTGGGGGGTAGTTGTCAGCAGGAGGGGCACCTTCCCTGGGGAGCCATGTTTTGGGGGCAGGAGGCCAGGATTGGCTCCCAAGGCCTGGATTGTCCCTCCCCTGTAGTAGGACTTGGAATCCAGGAGAAAACTCTTGGAATAGCATTGCCAGGGGCTCGGGGATGAACACATCGCACAGCTCGTACTCTCCCCTGCCTGCTCATTCAGCCAGAAGTGGGGGCAACAGCATGTGGGTGGAGGGCACATCAAATGTCAACCCCCCTCAGGATGTCACCTGGGGCGGGCTGCCCCCACTTCACCCCCTTTCTGATGCCTCTGGCTAAGCTAGAAAAAAGACCAGTCTTCTGCCCCCTTCCAGGAGCCTGGATTCCGCATAGGAATACATACCTACAAGTGTGAGATGGAAGCCAAAATCTGGGTCAGGCCAGAAGGGATCTCTTCTATCGTAAGTACAGTAATTGCGAGCCAAAGGAATTTCTGTTGTCAGAAGCTGAGCTGTGATCAGCATCTAGGAAAGCCAGTAAACTCCCTGATGGGATGAGAGAAACAAAGTTGGGCAGAAAGGATGCAAGGATTATTTGGTTTTACAAGTTCGTTCACACAACTAACATTCTTGCAAATATTAAAATTAAAACAAGATTCTGCCGAATCTTAGGACTTCCCTCCTCCCCTCCGTGGGTTCTTTAAATACCTCTGTCAACTGCATATTATAAATTCACCCAAATTTCAGTCTTCCATAATATCCAAAGTCTTTGTCACATTGCAAGAGTTATTTAAAGCATGCCAAAGAGTTCAAACGTTTACAGTGTTCTTTTAGATATAGTCTATATTTATCCCATTCTCTATTGAAGCTTTGATCCTGTTGATTTCTAATTTTCCCGGTCAATCTTGCCTTCTCTGCATAGTCCAATAGTTTCATCTGCCAATCCGCTTTTGTAGGTATTGTAATGGTTATATGGGGTTGCTCGTGCGTAAGTTGCCGCCACTCCTGGCTAGGTGGCCTGGTTAAACCTTTCCTGGCTGGACAGCCCTTCACTTCGTGGCTGTTCAGTCACTGGCAGAATCCGTCTGTGGGTGTTTCTTGAACCTCTTCCAGCAAAGAAGCTCTTTGACGCCAAGTCGCCGCCTACTTTCCCTGTGCGGAAGTCTTCTGCGCAGGGTGGGTTTGGGCAGCGGGGGACCTGTGCTCTCCTCGCTGGTCTCCTGCGAAGAGTCCTGGAGCCTCCTCTCTGCTTCCCCCATCGGCCCCCCTCTATCCCTGGTGTAGCGTTGATTATCTTCCCCAGCCAGAGACCTGCCTCTCTCCTTGCTTGGCCCCCTCCAGCATCGCTGTGGAGCCTCGCCTCCTCCTCCTCTAGTTGCGATGGCAGTTCCCTGACAGGTATCTTCTCATCTTTCCAACCCTGGGCAGGCATCATCCTTGCAGCATTAGTAGCGTACATGAACAGTCTTTTCAATTCCTTTGGTTACAATTCCTAACAAAAAGATTTCTGGTTTTTCCAAAAAAAACCCCATTATTTTAAACGTTTGTTTTTTTAAAGTTCATTATATGTCATTTCCCAGAATTCCTTTATCATTTTACAATTCTACCACATATGATAGAAGGTCATCCATCAATTTATGATCTTTATTTTTTAAAAAATTGTGGAGGTTTGTCTGCAATTTAATGTGAATTTCCCCTAAAAGACATATTCCAAATGTGCACCAACAACAAGTTGGTGAGTCCTGAATGCTTGGTCTGACTTCACACCCAACCAGGGGTGCCATCTCCTTGGGGCCAAGCCCTTTTGGGGGCCCCCTATATTTTGGAGGTAGGGGCTGCCCCTCCCCCAAGTCCAAGAAATCAACATTTGATGATCCCCTTCTATCGGTCCACAATACTGCATCACGGCGTGGTACGCTGGTTTGACATCAACTGATAGGAAATGCCTACAGAGGGTGGTGAATACAGCCCAAGATATTATGGGCTGTCTCATGAATCTGCTGGATGAAATAGCGGAAGAAGGTTGCCTCAGGAGAGTGAGGAAAATTCTCAGGGATGATTCACACCCTGGCCGGCACTTTCTTGATCTCCTGCCCTCAGGCAGAAGGTATAGAAGCATGATTAGTCGCACCAACAGGGTAAAGAACAGCTTCTATCCGTGGGCTGTTAGGAGGCTGAAGGAAAAGATAACAACAGGGCAACTGGCTTTCGGGTTTGGTGGGTGTGCGTCAGTAAACGAAGGGAATTGAGACTAAGAGAGCTGGGGGGGGGGTGTTCGTGTAATCTCACTGTATACAAGTTGTACAAGTGACAATAAAGTATTTCAATTTCAATGAAAGAAGCATGAAGCGAAGTGGCCAGCTCCTTCTCCTGCTGTGGAGGAGGAGGAGAGTTGAAGCAGACTTCCGCCAGTGGAAGAGGAAGCCGCCAGTTATCGAAGCCACGAGGCCGCCATGTTCAACTCCGCCCCCAGCTCCTCCCAATGCCCTGACATCACGGGCACGACATTGGCCTCCCCGATTGCCCTTGCAAGCTGGCACCTCTACATCCTACACAGTTTTGAGCAATTAGGCATTCAGAGTTTGCGCATGATGCCTAAGGAAGACAGGCTTCTCTATACAGTGGTACCTCGGGTTAAGAATTTAATTCGTTCCGGAGGTCTGTTCTTAATCTGAAATTGTTCTTAACCTGAAGCACCACTTTAGCTAATGGGGTCTCCTGCTACTGCTGCGCCACCACTGCACGATTTCTGTTCTTATCCTGAAGCAAAGTTCTTTACCCGAGGTAATATTTCTGGGTTAGCGGAGTCTGTAACCTGAAGCATATGTAACCCGAGGCACCACTGTACAAGTGCAGCGTGGGTGCCACAATTGATGGATTGCATTGATATCCCAATCTTTTCCCAGCATACCATACCTTCCAACATTTTGTGAGAGAGAGAAAATGGGGCACCCCTCCCCCACCCATCTCCATCGCTTGCCCCCTCCCTGCTACTGACCCCTTCGTTGCTCATCCACTCGCCCCTTCCATTTTTCTTCTCTCTCACCTTTGCTGTTTCGGCTTCCTGCTCAGAGGCCTAGAGCGGCCTCGGGAAGGTTGCGCTAGTCCCTGCCATGCCCAGAGTTGCCACTTGGCCTAGAGCGGCCTCTGGGAAAATGGAGCATCCCACATTGGGTGGGTTCTGTAAATACGGGTTGTCACTATTATTATTATTAGTAGTAGTAGTAGTAGTAGTATACTGCCCAATACCCAGGAGTCTCAGGGCGGTTCACAGAATAAAAGCAAGATATAAAACCACAAAATACATAACAATAATAAAAGCGGCAACCCAATAACCCCTCCTCCAAAAAACCCCACATTTTAAAAGGGCATAGAATGTCAGTCAAATGAACTAAAGGCCTGGTTAAAAAGGAACGTTTTTGCCCGGTGCCTAAAGGTGTCTAATGAAGGCACCAGGCGAACTTTCCTGGGGAGAGCATTCCACACATGGGGAGCCACTGCAGAGAAGGCCCTGTTCTCGTGTTGCCTCCCTCCGGACCTCACATGGAGGAAGAGGCACACGAAGAAGGGCCTCAGAAGATGATCTCTGGGTATAGTCCTGAGCCGTTTAAGGTTTTATAGGTCAAAACCAGCACTTTGAACGGGGCCTGGAAACTAATTGGTAGCCAGTGCAGTCAGACCAGGATCGGTGTGAAATGCTCAAACCATCTTGCTCTGGTGAGCAACCTGGCTGCTGAATTCTGCATTCAATTGGGACACTTGAGGGGTTTGGCATACCTGGTTTTTCTTTTCCTTATTTAATTCCCACAATAACCCACTGAGGTAGGGTAGGCTGAGAAATAGTAACTGTGGCCCAAGGTCACCCAGTGAGCTTCATGGCTGATTGGTGATTTGAACCCATGTCTCCTAGCTCCTGGTCTGACAATCTAATTACTACAGCACACTGGCATACTGTGTAGAGTGAGAAGGGTGAAGTATCTTGCTTTACAAAAGGCAGGTGAAATGGATGCCCCGCAGTCTGAAATGTGAACTGAGTTGTGAATTTTGGGGGAATAATTTTGGCACACCCCTGTAGCAGGTGCACCTCAGGTTCCCGCACCCTTCCCATCTCAGTAACACAAAACAGCATCAAGTTCTGTGGTGCAGCTCTGCCATTTGAGGATTTTTGATCCTCAACTGGATTGATGGGTTTTATCAGGTAATGGACACAGTCAGGGCTGAGGTTTTCTATTACCTCACAAAATTGAAGAAACTGATGTGTTGTTCCAATATATCAGAAAAGCAACGTGCCTTCTCTTGCTTCCTTGCAAAAATGACAGACGAGGAGGGTGGAAAATAGTTTAGTTTTTCAAAAGTGCCATGTGGTTTTTTTTTGCTGAACCAAGAGGAAAGATTCCCCAGCAAACTGAAACTCTTTAAATAGTATTTGCACAGAAAGCACACACAGATGGATAGTTTCATATAAAGCGCCTTTATTATCTGGGGACTATTGCCCTAGTAACAGCCATCTCATTCTCATTCTATATTTACCTTCTAATGACTATTCTGTTACTACTCAATTCCTACATTTCGTAATGCTTCCATGCTTTCTTTATCTCCATGCTTTATCGGTGTGTACTTACATGCATTTGGGACGCAGGTGGCGCTGTGGGTTAAACCACAGAGCCTAGGACTTGCCGATCAGAAGGTTGGTGGTTCGAATCCCCGCAACGGGGTGAGCTCCCGTTGCTCAGTCCCTGCTCCTGCCAACCTAGCACGTCAAAATGCAAGTAGATAAATAGGTACCGCTCTGGCGGAAAGGTAAACGGCATTTCCGTGCGCTGCTCTGGTTTGCCAGAAGCGGCTTAGTCATGCTGGCCACAAGACCCAGCCAATAAAGTGAGATGAGCACCGCAACCCCAGAGTCGGTCACGACTGGACCTAATGGCCAGGGCTCCCTTTACCTTACTTACATGCATTAACACAGCGGGACCAGTTCAGATGTGACAACCATGTTGTAAAACACCAGGAGCCTTGTGTTTGTATGCTCTGTCCCTTCCTAGGCAGCTTGGGTACTTCTGTGGTGGTTTGTTTAAACCATTATTTCCCATTGCACCAGAACCAGGAAACTCTGGTTTAACCGCTCTGCTTACAAACAAGGCTTTAGGTATATACATTGCAAAGGGAAGTCCCTAACATTTCTTTAAAAGAAATGGATGAACGAATCTTCTGCTGGAGGTCACTGAATATTCATCGACAAAGCACACGCCATTTTGCAGCCCGAGTCAAAGGACCAGATGGCAACCCTCTCCCACGAACAAAGGCCAAGTGGACTAGCAGTTGAATCTTCCTTGAACCACAGTGTCAAGATAGTGTCTCTCCTTGCACTTGAGGCTGAGATGGGGCAGGGCAGCCCATGCAGTACACACAGTTCTGACCTCCAGCACAGAAGGAAAGCCAGGGGATTGAGAAGGGCTGGTGGGTAGGCTGTCAGTGTTTCCCTCCAGCATCCACCACTTGAGGCAGTTGTCTCACTTTGCCTAATGGTAGGGCTTGCCCTGATCATCACCTTGGGCTTTGTGGTAGCAAGTGAGTGGTCAGCCATAACCATCAATTTTATTATTCTGGGCTTTTTTCTGATTAAAAAAACACCAAGAGAGGCACAGGAGTCTCAGGAACTGGCCAGTGGTTCTTTTGTCAGCTTCACTGATTCAAAAAATAGAAAACACACAAACACACAAGCCCCTTCTTCACTATACATTTAAAGCAGTATCATATCACTTTAAAAAGTAATGGCTTCCCACAAAGAACCCTGGAGTCTGTTAAAGGTGTAAAGGTAAAGGTAAAGGGACCCCTGAACATTAAGTTCAGTCATGACAGACTCTGGGGTTGCAGCGCTCATCTCACTTTATTGGCCGAGGGAGCCGGTGTTCAGCTTCCAGGTCATGTGGCCAGCATGACAAAGCCGCTTCTGGCGAACCAGAGCAGCGTACGAAAACGTCGTTTACCTTTCCGCCAGAGTGGTACCTATTTATCTACTTGCACTTTGACATGCTTTCGAACTGCTAGGTTGGCAGGATGTTAAGGGTGTGGAGAGCTACAATTCCCAGAGTTCCCTAGGAAGGGAGAATTAATGTTCAGCCACTCGGGGAACTGTTGCTCAGGGAGGGGCTACAGGTTTCCTAACAACTCTGAGAACCCTTAACAAACTACACATCCCAGGATTCTTTGGGGGAAGCAATTAGCTTTTACTAGAACGCAAAGAAGCGTTTACGGTACCCATGTGGAGAAATGTATTTGGCGGGTGCATAAAAACCTCCCTCTTTGACTCCACTCACTTTCGCCTCTGGCCATGCCCACCTTTATTTATTTGATTTGTTTGTTTAATAAAATTTATACACTGCTTGTTTATTTTTTTTAACCCTCAGTGTCTCTGGCCTTGCATACCGCTGGCGCTCGGCCCTCAGTACGTCCTCCAAGAGGAAATCCGACCTTCAAGCTGAAAAAGGTTCCCCATAACTGGTGATTTTCTGTTGGTATTAAACACCTTCCCTCTTTCTGTATGTTTTTAACCTTCCTGTCTAAGCTTCGGGGAATGAAAACAAGGTTTCTTTTTGTTGTTGCTACTGCTGCTGCTAGCAAAACTGTTCTTTTTTAAGAAGGAGGGGGGAAACGGGGAGATTCTAATAATGGAACCAGTTGGAAGAGGAAGATTATAATAGCCCATCCAATCAAGGAAGTGACAATAGCCAATCAGGAGAGCTGAGAAACAAGAGTGTCATGATTATGCAAATCCCTTTGTGGTGATTGCTCTACAGCTCTCCTTAACCAATCGACATTCACAAGTCCAAATCAGAGAATTAAAGAAAGGAGAAATGTGGAACAGAAGCTTACAGTAGCAGTTCTAAAACTGAGTTTTGAGCCCTCAACCCTAAGCTAATGAGTTGATGCAGGTCTGATGAGATCAAACAGTGTATTTTCTTATCCGGTTTTTAAAGTAGTTTGCTTTAAATAAACATTTTATGATTTATGCAGATAATCCAAATTCCACCTCAAGGAAAGGGTGCTTCTGTGGAGAAATTATGCGTTGTATTGCAGGAGATCTCAGGGCCAGCTTCAATCCCCAGCATCACCAGGTAAGACTCAGAAAGATCCTGGTCTGAGAGCCTGCCTGGAGAGCTGCTGCCAGTCAGTGCAGACTCTACTGAGTTAGTTGGACGAATTGTCTGACTCTGTGTAAGACAGATTCCTGCATTCCTAACCTGAATGCACTTTGCAAATTGAGAAATACAAGTGATATCTCTTGTTTTCCATCAATCCTTCTGCAAGTTTTGTTGTTGTTTAGTCATTTAGTCGTGTCCGACTCTTTGTGACCCCATGGACCAGAGCACGCCAGGCACTCCTTTCTTCCACTGCCTCCCGCAGTTTGGGCAAACTCATGCTGGTAGCTTCGAGAACACTGTCCAACCATCTTGTCCTCTGTTGTCCTCTTCTCCTTGTGCCCTCAATCTTTCCCAACATCAGGGTCTTTTCCAGGGAGTCTTCTCTTCTCATGAGGTGGCCAAAGTATTGGAGTCTCAGCTTCACGATCTGTCCTTCCAGTGAGCACTCAGGGCTGATTTCCTTAAGAATGGAGAGGTTTGATCTTCTTGCAGTCCATGGGACTCTCAAGAGTCTCCTCCAGCATCATAATTCAAAAGCATCAATTCTTCAGTGATCAGCCTTCTTTATGGTCCAGCTCTCACTTCCATACATCACTACTGGAAAAACCATAGCTTTAACTATACAACCTTTGTTGGCAAGGTGATGTCTCTGCTTTTTAAGATGCTGTCTAGGTTTGTCAGTGCTTTTCTCCCAAGAAGCAGGCATTTTAATTTCGTGGCTGCTGTCACCATCTGCGGTGATGGAGCCCAAGAAAGTAAAATCTCTCACTGCCTCCATTTCTTCCCCTTCTATTTGCCAGGAGGTGATGGGGCCAGTGGTCTGCAAGTTTTACTATTTCATAATTTAGAACAGATTGCTAGATAAATCATTGGACCCCCCCAAGGATCATTCACTGGTAACTGTATACTTGCTTGGCTCCCAAGATTCCAGCAGGTAACAGCCATTTATTTTCAGGTGTCATAAGGAGTAGCATCTTAGGTTTTTTGTTTTATCGGAATCTGCAGTTCTCAAGGACCTGAATTCTGCATTTTTCTGCTGCTCCCATGGAATTGAGGCTAACTACCCAGAGTCCTGGATGATACATTTCCATAATGATCTTAGTTATGTACGCTGTCGCCAGATCTGGCCAGATGTCCCCAGTGCAAAGCATACTTCCCCATGGAGCCATTGCCGTTCTCCTGAAGGTCAGCCCACAACTAAAAACTCTGAAATTTAACTCTGAGTCAACACTGTTTAATTAGAGCAACTTATTTCGGAGCAGCCATTTAATCATTTCTCAAGTCGCTAGCACGACCCAGAATCGCCCATGTGTTTTCCAAGGTGTAATTATTCAACATGACTGAGTAGTCTTTTCTGGTGGCTGAGAATGAGAAGCAAGGCAGCAACATCCCCGTACCAGAAGTTCACACACTTTATTTTGATTCTAGATGAAGGGAAGTTGCAGCCTTTGCAGATATCCACTCACCCACAGAATGGGGAATGGAGGCCTGGAATGATGAATGGAAACATGCAAAAATGGGAAGCTGCCTTATAACAAGACAGACCATTGGTCCATCTAGCTCAGCATGGATTACACGGATTGGCAGAAGCTCTCAGGGGTGTTCAGACAGTGTCCTCTTCCAGCCCTACTTGGAGATGCCTGAAAAAGCAATGCAGTGATACCCTGGTTCTCAAACTTAATCTGTTCCAGAGGTCCGTGCTAAAACCAAGGTGCACTTTCCCATAGAAAGTATTGCAAAATGGATTAATCCATTCCAGACAACCCCTAAACATGAATTTTGCTATCTAATGAGACCATTGGTTCATAAAATGAAAGCAATAATCAATGTACAGTACTATAAAATAAAGAAGACAGTATTGTAGATGATGAAAAATAAAATTCTTATTATTTTCTTACCTGCACTGATGACAGTCATTGTTTGGATGGGGGGCTTTTATCCATTTCCGCAGTCACACAATCAATCAGTAGCTGAACTAGGTTCCACACAGTCACAAAAACAAATTAACCAAAAAAGCCTCAAAAACAAAAATGCAAAATAATAGCTAAAACAAAAGCACCAAACTTAATCCATTCCGGAAGTCCGTTTGACTTTTGAAATGTTCGAAAACCAAGGCGCAGCTTCTGATTGGTGCAGGTGCCCTGGAAACAATAGCCGACAGCCACATCAGATGTTCGACTTCCAAAAAACGTTTGAAAACTGGAACACTTACTTTCGGCATTTGGGAACCAAGGTGTTTGAGTACCAAGACTTTTGAGAACCAAGGTGCCACTGTACAGAATACATAAGAATTTTAAGCACATGTGAAGTTCCAATACAGCCCAGAGAAGCTTGGATCCAGACCAAGCTAGATGCCCCTGGTTCCCATTGAAATCAATGGGACTAAGTCATGGATAACTTGCCCCAGTGAATTCAACTAGACCTAAATGCTGCCAAGTTAATCTGGATGCAAGCCAGAATGAACTGATGGTTCCTGGAGGTCTGGGACAGGACACCTGTGGCCCTGCAGATGTTGTCGGACTCCCCAGTCACCTGTCCAAGGGTCAGGGATGATGGGAGTTACTGCCCAACATCACCCAGAGGTTCCCCTTCCTTGCTGCAGATGAATGAAATGGAGATTCCAGAGCCAGCGAAGCAAGGCAGAGCTGGATCAGAGTCAAAACTGTTCAAGCAAAGCACCTTGCCAGCTAATGATAATCCTTGGCTGGCCTGAAACCAATCTGTTATATCTTATTGCAGTGCATTTGATATATTTCGGGGTAGACTCATTTCTCCTGCTTATCCAACACCTAGAGCTGTCAGTGACTGGCATACCCGGGACTGTGCCTGTTGTGCCAGGCAGCGCCACCAGCCAGGTTTGCAGCCTACAGGTAGCATGCAGAGAACAGAGGATGCTAAGCTAAGCCTCTCCTAGCACATTCCTTCCCTGCTGCTGCACAACAGCCCTGCAGTGCTGCCTGCTGGGCCTTGCTACCCAGTAGCAGCCACCACCACCCTCTCACTCAACTCTCACAGCCCAGATGGAAAAGGACTGGGCTGCACTGAAGCAATTACTTAAAATTTAAAAAAGCTCTAGGCCAGGCATAGGCAAACTTGGCCCTCCAGATGTTTTGGGACTACAGTTCCCATCATCCCTGACCACTGGTCCTGTTCACTAGGGATCATGGGAGTTGTAGTCCCAAAACAGCTGGAGGGCCAAGTTTGCCTACACCTGCTCTATGCTAATGCAACCTCCGCTCCTTGGCCCAACCTGCTCACAACTTGCTGAGGGAATCGGGGCTGTCTTCCAGCTGCCTTATCCCATCCAAGAGATCAAAGCAGCTTGCGGACCCCAACCAACTTCAATAATAATAATAATAATAATAATAATAATAATAATAATAATAATAATAATAAATTTATACCCCGCCCATCTGGTTGGGTTTCCCCAGCCACTCTGGGCGGCTTCCAACACAATATTAAAATACAGTAATGCACCAAACATTAAAAGCTTCCCTAAACAGAGCTGCCTTCAGATGTCTTCTAAAAGTCTGGTAGTTGTTGTTCTCTTTGACATCTGGTGGGAGGGCATTCCACAGGGAGGGCACCACTATCAAGAAGGCCCTCTGCCTGGTTCACTGTAACTTGGCTTCTCACGGTGAGGTTACCACCAGAAGGCCCTCGGCGCTGGACCTCAGTGTCCGGGTAGAATGATGGGGGTGAAGCTCCTTCAGATATACTAAAGTCCAGGAACTCTGAGACCAATGCCCCTTGAGTTTCCCAGAGAACTCCCTCCCAGTTTGCTCAGTGTGTAAAGGCAGCCCATCCTCCCCGAGACTCTCCCAGAAGAACATGCTGGTTTATTACGACTCTGCTCTTAAACATTTCGTAGAATGGATTCCAAGCGTCAAGACAAGTGGGGACAATCAGCTTCCTGGTGGCGTGGGAAATCTGGCCCAGATCTGGTGCAAAGGACAAAGCTGTAAGGCTAGCTCCACTTTTAAAGGCTCTTTTCCCTCTCCGTGGAGGGAGTGGCCTCTGGCCTTTTCTGACCAATGAGAGCCATAGTCAATTTACAATGGATGCCATTTCTCCCAGGCAGGCATCCTAAGTACCTTTGTTCATTTGAATAGAACTGGTGGGAGATAAATGGCTTAGGTAAATGGCGGGGGCAGGAGACCATGCCAGGTGCACATGGCTGGGAAACAAGGTCACATACCACCACTCCCACTTCAGAATCCTGGAAACAAAGTCAAATCAGGTTCCTGTAAGCAGAGGGTAGTTCCACATACCATATTTTTCGCTCTATAAGACGCACCAGACCATAAGACGCACCTAGTTTTCGTAGCAGGAAAACAAGAAAAAAAAAATTCTGAACCCCAGAAGCCAGAACAGCAAGAGGGCAGCGGTATGAAGGCTCCCCCTGCCCTCAAGATGCTTCGTGCGGCTAAGGCAGAAGCCAGGACAGCAAGAGGGATCGCTGCGCAGTGATCCCTCTAGCTGTCCTGGCTTATGGGATAGTCGCGCGGAGCCTCTCCCAGGCAGCGGGATGAAGGCTCCCCCAAGAGCTGTGCTCCCTTTAAAGAGGGAGCTCCATGCGGCTCTTTAAAGGGAGAGCTGAGCAGAGCCTCCCACCTGCATTCGCTCCATAAGACACACACACATTTCCCCTTACTTTTTAGGAGGGGGAAGTGCGTCTTATAGAGCGAAAAATACGGTAAGTGAGGTCAAGCAAAGCCATCCTCAGGATCCAAAAGGCAAGAGAGCAAGGCAGGTAGCACCCTGGACAGCTCCGAGGTGGGCCTAGCTAACAAAACAACAAAACAAGGCCAGTTTGATTAAGGCTCCAGCAAGCGACCAAACCAAGCCTTGGCTATAAGTAGGACTGCAGCTCCTGATGACTGAAACTTCTACTCCTATCAAGGGACCCAGCCTATTTTAGTACCATTGACTCCAGTGGTGAGGAGGAGGCTGTGGTTCTGCTATTTCTTCTGAAGTCCACAGTAAACAATGCAACCACCGGCACCATGTGGTGTTAGAACTCCTGAAGAAGCAGGGGCATTGAAGACTAGTTCTGAAGGTCCAATTTGCCTCCTGGTCTGAAGCCCTGGAGAGCTTCTGCCAGTCACTGTAGGTGGACCATGGCAGCTGTGTAAGGCAGCTTCCTATGGTCCTAAACACTCTATGAAGACAGGCTGTAGCTCAGTGGTGAAGCATCTGTTTTGCATGCAAGAGGTCCCTGGTTTGGTCCCCAGCGTCTCCAGGAAGGGCTAGGCAAGAGTCCCCATCTGAAACCCTAGAGAGCTGTTGTCAATCAGTGTAGACAACACTGAGCTAGGAGGACCAGTGGTCTGACTTGGTATAAGACACTCTGCTATACAGGTTGGTCAAAGATGTCCTCTGTTTGCATGGCCTCTTCTCCTGAGGATAGGAGGAGGAGGCGTTTGGATTTGATATCCCGCTTTATCACCACCCAAAGGAGTCTCAAAGTGGCTAACATTCTCCTTTCTCTTCCTCCCCCACAACAAACGCTCTGTGAGGTGAGTGGGGCTGAGAGACTTCAGAGAAGTGTGACTGGCCCAAGGTCACCCAGCAGCTGCATGTGGAGGAGCAGGGAAGCGAACCCGGTTCACCAGATTACGAGTCCATCGCTCTTAACCACTACACCACACTGGCTCTGCTCATGACTGACTTGGCATCACTCAAATTGCAGAACAACCTATAAAATATTCCAATGAGAATTCAAGAGGTGATCCCTCCTGCAGACCTGCAAATCCCTTGTCAAGAACCTATAATTAAAAAAAAAATCCATTTCCCCCATAAGCAACAGCAATCTTCTCATTTCCTTGATGCAGGTCCCATTAAAAACCCTGCCAATGTGTTGTTAACGTGCTGTTAAGCCAATCCGTTGCAATACAGGCTTACAGCTTTGTCTTGGATGTCCCTGGGAGGAGGAAACATGACCGAGGGATGAATTAATATTTCTGTTTAATTAAGCGGACTTCGAAGGATGTGCACCATTTTTAAAAGTTTATTGGATGTCACATTTTAATGAACTGAAAGGCCACATTGTACAGTAACTTTGTAAAAGAAAGGCATCATTACATCTGACAGTTACCAAATGCCCCAGTTAAATTAAAACAGATGTACCCTAAAAACCTGAGAAGGATGGAGACATCCTTCTTGCCTTACTCTTTTAAGTAAACCGGATGATTTCCATATGGTGGCACTGACCCAGCAAGAATTTGGTGTGAACCACATCCCATGGCAAGCCATGGGACCAAAGTTATTTACAATTCTAATTTCTTGAATTAGTTGCGATGGAACATTTATTGTGACCAGCTGAGTCAAGTGCAACCCTTAAAACACACTAAGAGAAGTAGGATCGGTTCTAAACAGTCTGTTGACTTTATTAATTTTCACAGTACCCTTTCGTTGTGTATATAACCATTTTATTTATAAGGCATAAATACAAAAAGAAATAACGGTCATCATTATTATTTTAAGTAATACCATCTAGTACATTTTTTTTTCTCAGTCACACTAAGGATTATAATGTACCTATAGCTGCATTATTATTAGTAGTAATAGTAGTAGTAGTAGTAGTTATCTCCATATAAAAGTCTATAATGTAGAATACAGTTTATAGCATTTTTGTTAAAATAACTGTTACACAAGATTGAACACAGTATAGTTTGCCAGCTACTGCTGCCAGATTATTTCTACTATACAAAAAATAATAAGGATCCACCTTCCCTGAATTTCAACGCTCGCAGTGAGCTTGAATCACACTACAACTCTTTAAATATCACCACCCTGATCCAGCAAAGGACATCTGCACAAGTGTGCAGATGCCTGCATATTTAGTCAACATGAGTGCAACCCCCCTCACCTGTATCATGATGTTCATATATTCCCTTCTGAAGTGATTGGAGGAATTTGAAAGGGGAGGGGTATCCCCATCTGGGGCCATAATTTGTTATGCTAATTGCCCACAGGTGTAGCTGGATCAGAAGCAGTAACCTTTTTTAGGGAATTGGGGAGGGGGAATCAAAATATTGCTTGACAGACCTGGAGAAATGCCCTTGAAGTCGATGCATATATGTCCTGGAAGCTTGTTAATAGGGCATAGAGACAAGATGGGAAGCTGGCCACTGATGGGACATTGATGAACATGGCTTCTACAATGGACTAGATGAAGCAGCTGGATGAATGCCACTGCAATATTCTGATATTTAAAACACCGTCCATGCAACCCCTTTTGCCACAAGCCAACTGCAACGTGGGGCAAGAAAACCTCCCTGATCAACCCCTATGTTCGGGGCTGGGTCCAAGATGCGGTGCACCGACATTCAAGGGGAGGCCTATGTCTTGTGCTACAGTGATTATGCACAATGATTGCAATTGTGGTTGCAGCCACTGGTCACTTCCAGACAATCTGTTGATTGAGCCTTCATCCCGATTTGTTTGCAGAACCTTAGCAGGGAGGTTATATGGGGGTGTTATAGGGTTGTTCTTGTTTTTTTATTTCAATCATGTATTTTGTGGTTTTATATTGTGGTTTTATCCCGTGAGCCACCCTGAGACCTGCGGGTATAGAGTGGCATACAAATTTTAATAATAATAATAATAATAATAATAATAATAATAATAATAATAATAATAATATGCCAGTGGCTTCTTCATCACTCTTTCCCATTTATTTGTGGAGAGGATAAGGCAAACAATCGTTACCCCACACTTCCGAGCACATTTTGCCATTGTGGACCTTCCTGCAAAATGGTGTGTGTGTGTGTGTGTTGTAAATGGAAATGGGTTTGTTGAGGAAGAACACCAAATTCACTTCAACCGCTGAACCTGAATTGGTCTGGAAGTGGCCAGTGTTTTTGGCAAAACTTCTTGCTGAGTCGGTTACAATGCACACAACTTGCAAGGCCATCTCATGGAGGACGAGCTGTGCTACACTCCCTGCCCACAACCCATGTGTGAGCCAGGGGATCTATGACAGTGCCCCATTCCCCCGCCTCCTTTTTAGTGCGTGTATGTCAGAAATTGTGCAAGCAGCACCCTCCACAAGACCAGCCGTCCCCATGGAACACCCTGTTTATGTATCATCTGAGCAGCAGAGCGGATACAGGCAACAATCCACACCCACTATACAAAGGTCTGCAAATTTGCAGGAACCTGGCAGCATTTTAACTTAAATTACAGAATAGCATCTTCTGAAGTATATATTGCATGAATATCAATGTTTCCCATTTGTGCTTAAAACCTGGGTCCTTAATATAAGCACCCAGCAGCTGACTATTTGGAGAACTAAAATAAAAATAAAAATACCTTGGCAGAATTTGCAGTTTTCGACTACTTAACGCTGGAATAAAGCAATTAATTTCAATGGGAGCAAACTTCCAGGGTCTCTCCAAGCCAATTGGCCTAGTCCTTGCTGGTGTCTTTTCATCTGTGGTAGCTACTGCCACGTAACATCTCTGGCCATGTATGAAATCCACAGGAAAGTAAGTGGCCAGAATTTGTATACCAGTGATCAGGTCAGGAGACTGTCTGTTCCACTGGCAATCGACCCTATTCAAGGCCACTGTTTGCCTCTGTTCTGTGCCATTCTGGCAAGGGCCAATTTAAATGGCACAGCCACTCTGTGGGTCTTGCTGGAAATGTGCCATGCGGCATGTTACATTACAAACCTAAATACACCAACAGCCACTAGGGAGGCACCGTCCTGGCATAGAGGTGTTGCACGAGTCTGGGCTGATGCCAAAGCATTTCAACACGGCAGGTGCCCTGGGCATCATGCCCATGAAGATGCACTTTGGAACAACCTCCACATGACACCCAGCTAACATTTACAATGAATTTTCCAAAACAGCAAAACGCCAAAATGAAATAGAACTAGAACACGTGACATGAGATATCCTGGAATCAAGGACAACTCCCCCCGCCCAAAAAAGCATGCTTGAGACAACAACCTTCTACAGTCAGCGCTGCACATAACTTATTGCGAAGTGAAGAATTCAGTTCACTTAAGAAGTGTTGCAAAGTGAGATGCTAAAAGAGGCAAATAAAAACAACGAAAACCTGATGGATTCTCAACACGGGGGGGGGGGGGAGGGAGTCAGTTTGGCATTTTGCTGATCTGCTCTTTTTGTTCCTTATCCAGCAGGTCTTCTTCTGCATGCTGCCAGTTAAGAGAGAGGCGTCAGACCTTTCGGCAAGATGACGTACAAGCAGCAGAAGAGGCAGTGCATGAAGGATGGCCATGTGTCCCACTTTATAGAGGGTGATCCTCTAACTCAGGGATGTCCAACAGGTCGATCACAATCTACTAGTAGATCCCCGCGAGGTTTTGGTAGATCGTGGTCGATTGCTGAGTCCCTTTCCGCCCCTGCCCCCTCGCCCTGCCCTCCATTGTTGCACGATCTGAAGAATGGAAGACGGAGTTTCCTCAATGAGATTGTTTGTTTCCCCAGCAATCTGTTGGTGAGTGGCTGTTCCTCTTTGTCACCCCCCCAAAGGGACCTTCCTCCAGTTCAACAACTTTGACCTGAACTCCTAAAAAGGGGGGCTTTTCTCCTCCCTAAAGAAAGCTCAACAACTTTGACCTGAATCCCCCCAAAACAGGGCTTTCCTTCCCCAGAAAGGTCAACAACTTTGACCTGAATCCCCCCAAAACAGGGCTTTCCTTCCCCAGAAAGGTCAACAACTTTGAACTGTATCCCCCACTGCCAGTTTTTAATTCTGTGAGTAGATTGCAGTCTCTTGGGAGTGGGCCACCCCTGCTCTCGCTGAAGGAGTCCTCTATACAAAAGGTTACCGGGGCAAGGTCTGCATTTCAAGATGGAAGAACCATGAAAAAGGGAAGGAGGGTGCTTGAAGTTGCCCACCAAGAGTTAACATCTGGACAGCAGACTGAGCAAGCAGATGGGTCTCCTGATCACAGTCTCCCTCATTATGCTGAGATGCATGGTATTTCTACTTAAATTATAGCAATTCTCTCCAAACTGGCATCTCTGCGTATAAATTACCAGGTGAGGGTAATGCAGATCAGTGTCCTCTTTTGCGCTTCGTATGGCGATGCGTTCTCTATTTTAATTTTGGCAATGTATAGGTGGCCTTTCTAAGCCATGTGTCAGAGCCAGGTCAGGACTGTGTGTGGCTGCACCCAGATTCAGTACCTTACACCTTTTGGCAAGGAAAGTGTGGAGTACTTGGCTCCTAGTACTTATCCCAGTTTTAATCAATCCAGGATTTTTTACTGCCTGCCAATTGCAGGAGCCTCTGCTGAACATTCCTATTCTCTCCTACACTTGAAGAAGCTTCAGAGGCCTAAGCACCTAAAGATGGGGGAGAAATCTGATTTGGCTTGCATTTGCAGGTGAATACACACCATCTGTGCTTACTGAAACTATATGCAAACCAAAAACGCAGCTATCCTTCAAAATTCCCACTCCTCTGAATTTTGCAGTGAAGTTCTCCTACCAAATGATCTAAGCCAAAATGCATCTACCAGGGGGAAGTGGGGGATCAATCTCAGTGAAAGTAATATGCACAAATGCATTGCGTTAGTGGGAACTGCTTGCAAAAAAGGAGGAAATGACACACAATTGCATCAAAAATGTGTGCATTGAGGATGGGGACGGACACTGAACTATTGTTGAATTTTTGCAAATAAACTGATGCAGCAATGTGGGGAAGTGAATTTAAAGGTAAAGGGACCCCTGACCATTAGGCTCAGTCGTGACCGACTCTGGGGTTACGGCGCTCATCTTGCTTTATTGGCCGAGGGAGCCGGCGTTTGTCCGCAGACAGCTTCCAGGTCATGTGGCCAGCATGATTAAGCTGCTTCTGGCGAACCAGAGCAGCACACGGAAACGCCGTTTACCTTCCCGCCGGAGCGGTACCTATTTATCTACTTGCACTTTGACGTGCTTTCGAACTGCTAGGTTGGCAGGAGCAGGGACCAAGAAACGGGAGCTCAATCCTTCGCGGGGATTTGAACCGCCGACCTTCTGATCGGCAAGTCCTAAGCTCTGTGGTTTAACCCACAGCGCCACCTGCGTCCCTGAAGTGAATTTAGGATGGGAAAAATGAGAAAGCGAGAGAAATTGAAATTGACAGGATTTGACCATCCCTACAAACACCATACCCTGATTCTGTGGTTTCCCCAATGCACAGCCTCTTGTCACAATGTCTGAAGCAACCTTTAGGTTTTACTCATTCCATATCCTGGAAAGGGAGACCTGAAGAAGTGCATGAAAAGACACTGACCAGCACTAAAAGAAACAAGCAGAGCAAACATCATATGCTGAAATTTGCACACTCGGATCCAGACACTGGTTGGTTCACAGTCGTCATAGAGGAGTCATTGCTTCAAAAGGAGACATTTTGTTTCCGGGCTGATCTGAGCACTGTCAAAACATTACAGCGCATGGGTGCATGATATGCAGCTGTAGTTGGGGCTAAATAGCACCCACTATTTCAAAATATGAGGAACACTTACCACAGACAGCTGAAAGCAATATCCACCCCTAAAAACAATGGTCCCATCTGCACTGTTCACTGCACTGCACTTCAATCATGGCTTCCCAACCCCAAAGAATCCTGGGAACTGTTGAGAGTAGTTAGGAGACCACTGTTCTTCTCCCAGATCTACAATTCCCAGAATGGTTTAACAGCTCATGCTCTTTCCCAGGGAACTCTGGGAAACGTAGCTTTCTGAGAGGAATAGGAATCCACAGTAGAACCACAAAAAACAATGAACCTAAGTTAGGCCACATTCACACCATACATTTGAAGTACTGTGATACCACTTTAAAACCGTCATGGTTTTTCCCATAGAATTCTGGGAGCTGTAGTTCATTAAGGATGCTGAGAGTTGTTAGTAGAACCCTGTTCTCCACAGGGTGGTTAAATAACCAATTCCTTTCCACAGAGAATTGTAGAGGCGAATGGGGATCCCATAAGACCTCTCAGCATCTTTCTACAATACTTCTCCCAAAACACTTGGGAGTTGTAGCCAGTGCTATTTCTACTCAAGAGTATATTCGCCGAAGTTAATGAACATGACTAATGCAGGACTATTAATTTCAGTGGGTCTACTCTGAGCAGGACCTAGTTGGAGACAACTCTTGGTTTGCACGTTTAAGCATGCACTGAAAATACTGTATTAGTTCTAGATCTGAAAAACATAATGCAGGATTTGCACTGCCCGCCCGATGCAGCGCTTTGTTATGAAATGAAAAGTATTAAAACGACAACCCAATCACCACAAAACACAAATGACCCATCCTGTTTGTTTACATTCTAAAAAGGCACAAAATGTTTGTTGCGAAAGTAACATTCTGACAAACCTCCTCACAAGTTCAATAGAGAAGAGTGACAGGGGATCCAGCCAATAGCCAGCTCCCACTGCCTATGCACTGAACCGGCTAGATCCCGCCACCCATAGGTACATTGGGCATATGTGCCACATCAATGCACATGCACAGAGCTTTTCCACACAATGGAGGATCCTGATGGGTCCAAGACTAGCCTTCATGTGTTGGAGCTCCATGTGCAAACATCTGACACATGCACATGGCCTTTCTCATGTGTACCGATTGCACAAGTGATAGGACTGCACAGACAACATGCATGTCACCAGGAATTATGTTGCCTGTGCATGGATCCTTTCCTCTCCACACCAAGAAACCAACAGCAACTGTGCAAACTTCTCTAAAGTTACAACCATTCTGGTTATAAGCATTCCAACCATCGCAGAAGAAGAATGGACACCTCCTGAATTTGTTGGATTTCGCCATGACTGGAACGGAACAAAAGAGCAACATTTGTACGCCATTGGTGGAGGTAAAACAACAACAATGCAACCTTTTTTTTGGCTGGAAGCACATGCCGGCTATTTTTTTTTGGAAATGTGATTATTAATGCAAGCAATAAAAAACCCTTTTGGATCTTTTTGGTCTACAGCAGATGATGCTTCACCAAAGTACTCAGTGATAACAAAGGAGGGTCTGAGGGGAAGACCTTGTTACAAAGAGCCCTTATCGATTCCAAATGTAGGAACGCACCCGTCCCATGGCAACCAATCTGCTTTCAAAACTGGACAAACAAGGAATACGTAACAGAACCAGCACAAAAATACATTCAGGTTGTTCATACTTTGGAGTGCAGTATCACTGCTCTTATCTGTCTGACGAGATGCATGTCTGTACAGGATGGTTAGCAGTCAATCTAGATAACTTTAGTATAAAATCTCTCTCGGTACAGAGGAGGGAGAGGCACCTCTTTCTTCATCCACAGCCAGTCTTGCAAAATATTTTATCTTCTCTTCAAAGGGTGGGGGGGGGGGGAAAGAATTCCACTTGTAATAATGTGTAAAAATTTAAACCTAGTTAGCGTTAAGTCTGCCAGGTGCTTTGCTATTTTAAAAAAACTCTTCTTCTTTTTTTTTTAAAAAAAAACAGAAACAGAAACAAACAAACCCCAAATGTCTTTACATGCTCCCTCGCTGGAATCGCTCAGCACATCCTTCCCAGTTCACGGTTACAGTTTTTGCCATAAGGTGATTATTTAAAAGACTGAATGGAATATCTGAAGCAAATGTTACAGGATGGATTTATTCATCCATCGTCAAATTCACGATTTCATAGTACATATGGGAACGACAATGACAAGGATAACAGTACAGGCTGCGGCTGCAATCAGGGCAGCTATTTTGCAAACTTTTGCTCTTCTGAATTCAGCTTCTTTGCGCTTTAGTAACGAGTCATAGCCTGGGGTATAGATGTCCTCCATCCAGTACTCTAAATTGTTGGGGTTTAAAGATTCTTGAGTCTGGGAAGTAAAAAGAAAAATAAAGCCATTAAGATTCTCTTTCTCTAAATTCCAGCTCTAAATAAGGACACGCACAACTTAGGCCACATCCGCACGATACATTTAAAGCACTGCTGTACCACTTGAACAGTCACGACTTCCCCCAAAGAATTCTGGGAAAGCGTAGTTTGTTAAGGGTCCTGAGAGTTTGCTAGGAAACCGCCATTCTGCTCACAGAACCACAATTCCCAGAGTTCCCTGGAAGAAGGCTTGATTGCTAAACCACTCTGGGAATTGTAGTTCTGTGAGGAGACTCTTCCTGCTTGATTCCCAGTAAGCAGTATTCTGACAGTGGAGGCAAAACATAGACATCGTGGCTAGTGATAGCGAAGCGGACACGGGCAAGAAGCGATTCTTCTTTGAAGCCATCTACAGACAAATCTCGGTTGCCAAACTTAATCAGTTCTGGAAGCCCATTTGGCTTCCGAAATGTTCGACAACCAGAATACTTACTTCTGGGTTTTTGGCATTTGGGAGCCGAAAAGTACATAAAGGGAGGCATTCAGGAGCTGAAGTATTGTAGCACCCTGCTTGTGGTTAACGCTTAGCTGGAATGAAATATTCAACGCAGCAATAGAGAAATTAAAATAGTAATTTATTTGTCAGACAAATAAATGAGAGGCACAGTGGTATATGGTTACCAAGCTCTGGCCTGCCCTCCTGCCATTCTGGCCAGCACTTATATTTCCTTAATCCAGCCCCCCTTGCTCCTCCTTTGGCTGCCTCTGTCCAATCAGCCTGGTTGAAATTCCTATTGGCTGTTTGCTAGAACCAATCACAAAAGATACACCCATTTCCTTCTGTCCTTTTATGGAACACAAAGAGCTATATATTCTTATATCTATAAATGACAAATAAGTAGTAATATATCTTACATGTGTCTCAACAAGGAATCTTAATTACCAGCTCACCTCTTGCCCTCCTTGCCCTATTGCCTTCCAAAACAGATGGTTAATCTTAAATTTTTATCTTCAAGGATCTTTAGTTCACATCAACATTGAAAGATCTCCTTCATTTGAAGGTGTCTAAACAAAAAGGCCTGACAACTATATATCAGGAGTGCTCGATGGCGTCTCCTGTCTGGCAGGAGGCTGGGCTCATTTGCCCTTCTGGTCTCCTATTGCAATATGACTCTATGAAATAAGAATCTAGCATTTCTTAAATCCTTTGCATAATTACATTTAAGCTAATATATTTCATACATTATCATAGGTAGCCTTTTAAAAGAATTAAACCTTCTCAAAGTGAAAAGGAAGGAACAGTTTCCAGCCTCAAAATAAAAATAGAAAGAAGCTTCTTCTTCTCCAGCCAAGCCAGTTGCCTTTTTCACTGCTCTTGGCCTTTTTAACCTTAGGAAGAAGATATGGCTCATTTTACTGGGAGGCACATGGTGTTATTTTACTATTTACCAACCCTTAATTTGTTTATCTCTGCTTTTTTTATCTTCTGTAACATGCAAGGTCAGTGTCCGCTCTCAGCCTGTAATTCCCTTTTTACAACTTTGAGAATTGTTTTCTGCTATAAATCAGGGGGTCCCCTTGTCTTAGGAGGAAAAACATTTTGCCAAGGTTTTTTAGTCTTCTGCCTGGCATGAAACATTTGAAAATCTTTAAGCTCATTTTAAGATTCAGGCCCTGATCAAAATATAGAAGCTTTGATAAAAAATGCAGGCTTATGATTAGATGCCTCAGTATGACTGTACCGTCATACCTTGGATTACAAACGCTTCAGGTTGTATGTTTTCAGGTTGCGCACCGTGCCGAACCCGGAAGTACTGGAACAGGTTACTTCCGGGTTTTGGCAATCGCACATGCACAGAAGCACTAAATCACGCTTTTTGCATGCGCAGAAGCGCCGAATCGCGACTCATACATGCGCAGACACGGCACTGTGGGTTGCGAACACTGCGGGTTGTGAACGTGCCTCCTGCACGGATCACGTTTGCAACCCGAGAATCCACTGAATATAAAGAGAGAGTGTATTGGCTCTGCTGAAAAATTCAGGCTGACAGGCAGCTTCCCAAAGATGGCTTCCTCTGTCGCCACGCTCTCAAATTTGCAACAAACAACGAAACAAAGCTTATTATAAAGTGGCTGCCTCACGCTCCCCTGTTGCAACGCTTCCTGCTCTCAATTCGGCAGCATCTCTAAAAACAGACTGCAAGATGTCCTTAAGTCAAGTCCTAGCAACACCTTGTGACTGAAATCTTCTAACTCCTCCAGTCTCTTGGGTCTCAGAACGGCTGATTTATTCCTGAATCTTGCCACCTGTGTGTGACAGAAACTGCGAAAAGCATCTGGTGGTGGTGGGGAAATTACTATTTAAAATACAACTCATGTGTAAAATTCTGAGGGAGGGCAGGCCTGCACAAGAAGCGACCCACAGAACCGAAGGGAGCCTACCAGCCACGTAGGCCGACCAGACCTGACACCTGCATTCGTAATCCTCGGTCAGTTGCCAGGGACCAACCATAATATTATTTGCCAGCTCTGAGGCTCCTGGGCCAGGTGGTGTGGAACAGTCAATTTAGCTTCCCACACAACATCTCAGACAAGAGCTATTTCAACACCAGGCATCGTGGGAAATTAAAATGGCATCTGGTGCTGATTTGGAGTGTGACTACTGACCGCCATATGCAAAGTCCATTTGGGTGCTTCTCAAAGCTAGAAGAGAGTATCTTATTAAAAACAATTAATATATTAATTGAAATCAGATTGGTAGTTGGGTTCCTACTGAGGGCATCCGGCGAGCCAAAATGACAGTGACGAGGGATTGAGGAATCCAGTGATCATTCTGTGATATTACGGCAGGGAACAAAGCTGGATTGTATCCTTTGAATAAATGAGTTTTAACAAACAAAAACAAAACAATCAACATTTTTAAGCAGCAGCAGCAACTCTGCTACCTGATTTGCACCTTTCCAGTTGGTCAGTTTCTAAAACAGATAATTGACTGAACGCTACAACCCTAGTTATAATATGCATGACGTGCTCTGAGGATTTAGAATAGGCAAAGTGAGAGATGGGGAACTTGTTGCACTGCGGTTTGCTGCTAGACTGCAAAATCCTATCTAGCATGGACTTGTTCCATTGCTCTCCTGCTGCTGAGGCTGTCATGGAGTAAGAGACGGCTCCTGATCTCTGTGGGCAGCTTGCTACATTTCCATACTGCATGCTGAGAAAGGAAGCCCCTCTAAGCACTGTAGCATAGAAGCCAAGCAGTTGGTGTGAATGGGTTGAGAATGGGTTGTGAGTGAACTTAAGTGTGGGTGGATTTAGAGATCTAGTCAGCTGTGCGCCTGAGTGTGCAAATGGTCCAAAGTAATACCAAAACTAGAAGGGATCAACAACAACAACATCATCTTCATTATTATTATTATTTTATTTATACCCCACCCATCTGGCTGTGTTTCCCCAGCTGCTCCGAGTGGCTTCCAGCACATATAAAACATTAAAGAACTTTCCTATACAGGGCTGCCTTTAGATGTCTTCTGAAAGTTGTGTAGTTCTTTATCTCCTTGACATCTGATGGGAGGGCGTCTCATAGGAAGGCTGCCCCTACCAAGAAGGCCCTCTGCCTGGTTCCCTATAACCTCACTTCCCGCAGTGATGGAACCATCAGAAGGCCCTCAGTGTTCAACCTCAGGGACCAAGCTAAATGATGGGAGACCCAATCATTGCACGCACCCAATTCACACACATGTAAGGCATGTTCAGGTGCACACACAAGGCCCACCCCAATGTCCTTGTGTACACTTCTTCTCCCTGCTTGGCTCCTGATCTTGCCTGTGTTGTCCAAGGAACCTCTCTGTGTGGCTTCTTCTTGTGTTCCTTTGAATGCTAGTAGAACTCTCTGAATGATCAAGGGCATGCGGAAGCCTGGACTGAGTGGGGGCAGGCAATGCACACAAGGACATTGGGCATGCAGCCAGGATGTGCCCCAATCCACACTTGAGATCATTCAGGTGTTCATGCAAACACCTGCACACACCTTACATGTGTGTGAATTTGTGTGAACATGAGATGAACCTGCTGGATCAGGCCAATGACCCATCTAGTCATCCTGTTCTCACAGCCCGCCCCCCCCCTCGATGCCTGCAGGAGTAAATCCTCAAGTAGGAGCCAAGCACAACAGTGCTCTCCCCTCCAGTGGCTTCCTGCAATTGATATCACTGCATTATTCCCTCCGCCCCTAGACACAGGGAATGTGATTTAAACGGCTCAGGACTGCAATACCTCAAGGACCACCTCTTTCCATATGAAGCTACTCGGACTCTGAGATCATCTTCTGAGGCCCTTCTTCATGTTCCTCCTCCTCGAGAGGTCAGGAGGGTGGCAACACAAAAACGGGGCCTTCTCTGCAGTGGCTCCCCATCTGTGGAATGTTCTCTCCAAGGAAGTTCACCTGGTACTTTAATTATACACCTTTAGGCACCAGGCAAAAACGTTCCTCTTGAACCTGGCCTTTGACTGATCTGATTGACATCCTACACACTTTTTAAAATGCTGGCTCTTTTTAGGGCGGTTCCATTGGGTTGTCGTTTGTTTTTGGATTATATGTATGTGATCCTTTATGTCAGGCTTCCTCAACCTCGGCCCTCCAGATGTTTTTAGCCTTCAACTCCCATGATCCCTAGCTAGCAGGACCAGCGGTCAGGGATTTTGGGAATTGTAGTCTCAAAAAACATCTGGAGGGCCGAGGTTGGGGATGCCTGCTTTATGTGAACCACCCTGAGACCTTCAGGTATAGAGATTAATTAATTAATTAATTAATATGGGAATGGGCCCCGCGCACTTCTGGTATGTAGACCCTGACCACTTTCTCCCGAGGAAATGCAGCTCATAGGAAGAAAAAGCTCCTGCACCTCTCAGATACAGGTTTGCAACCCAAACCTACCACACCCTCCAACATTTCTTTGTTGAAAATAGGGACGTCCTATTCAATAATAATAATAATAATAATAATAATAATAATAATAATAATAATATTTATACCCCATCCATCTGACTGGGCGGCTACCGATATATATAAAAAACACAATTAAACATTAAACATTTTAAAACTTCCCTCTACAGGGCTGCCTTCAGATGTTTTCTAAATGTTGTATAGTTACTTATCTCCTTGGTTCGGGGGTCACATAACTCCACACCCTCCAACATTTCTCCGATGAAAATAGGGACGTCTTTAGAAAAAGCGGGACATTCCGGGATCACATCAGAAACCAGGATGGCTTCTGTAAATCCGGGACTGTCCTTGGAAAACAGGGACACTTAGAGGGTCTGACATACTTACTGACAATATGAATCTCTATACCCTTCAACATTCAGGTTTCCCCTTCTTTTGGGTAGGTTCCACTTTGGCACAGGCCACCCACGGTGGAAACCAACATGACTCACTTGTAGATCCAGAGCGGCCAACTTTCCTTTCTCGCCCGAGTTCCTCGTGTATTCCTCAATGGTCCACGACGGCTGAGCCCGCTTCACTTCCGCCAGTTCCATCAGCCGCATGTCCGTGTAGAGGGGGTTGGTCTTCATGTGCGACTTGAGCGACGCCGGGTAAGGGTGGGGGCTGAAGACTTGCTCAATCAAGAAGCCATCTTTGGGTTGCTTGGAGTGCCTTGGGGCGTGTGGGGTTTCATATTGCCTATCTGCCTGCAGGGAGTCATACAAGGAGTTCAGAGAAGAAAGGAGTTTTGTGTTCAACAACTCAGTCAACTTGGCTGCATCCAGATGGCTGTTTATTCGATTCATTTTTAATTTCATTCAATGTGTTTCTATGCCGCTTTCCATTCAAACAAATCCGAAAGCAGCTTGCAAACAACAAATGGCAATTACATAATATTTTTGAATAATATTTATTAAAGTTTCAAAAAAAAAAAGTTACAAAAATGAGAAAATAAAATAAAAAAATAAAAAATAAAAAGAGAGCAGAAAATACAAAATACAGAAAAATAAAATCAATTTAAAAACATTTCCTTCTTTCCATGTCTTGTCTTTCATTTACTTGTTTCCCTGACCTTCTCACACCTCCCTTTTTTGTATTCTAGTTCAATTAAATATTTCAGTAAATCCTTTCCAGCTTGGTTTTTATCCTAATAATTTATCTTAGTGTACTATAATTTTACATTCTCATTTCACCAATTAAAAAATCAATTTTTACCTAATCTTTTATATCGTTTCTGCTAAAACCACATTACTTCATTCCAACATCCTTCTAACATTCCTGGATCTTACAATGTTTCTGTAAATAAATTTTAATTTTTTTCCAATCTTCTTCCACCAACTCTTCACCTTGGTCTCGGATTCTGCCACAAATGGCAATTACATAACAGAACATCACAGGTACAGCACAAGTCGTATTATATATCATCCATAAAATGGTTACTATATGTATTACACCTAGAGCTGGGTGATATATCAATATATCATTCAAGACTGGTTTGAAGTCCATATTGTGATATTGGTTTCAATTTTTTTTTATTGTGAATCACGATGTGTGTGTGTTCTGTGCTGCGCAAACATCACGATGCAGGAAAAACCATTCAGACATTCTGCTATATCACTATATCATCTATATCACTTTCTTTTTTCTTTCTCGTCCTGTGATGAGGCTGCATTTTAACATTTTACTGTTTCACTATTTTAATGTTGTATCTTGTTTTTAAGTTGTATTCATTCAACTTGTTTTCATTATTGCTTGTTAGCCACCCTGAGCCAGGCCTTGGCTGGGGAGGGCGGGGCATAAATAATAATAATAAAAATCATGATGTTTAGCTGCTGTTGAAAACCAGATATCGCTCAGCCCTAAATACTACTACTAAAAAATAAGCTAAATACTACTATTTTCATACACACACACACACACACACACACTTCCCCGCCAATTCAGTTCATCAAAATATACATACACATCCATCATTCAGGACCTTGATCTAACGGAAGTACAACAAAGCTATGCTTTAAATTATTGGTTTGTTCCATTTCCCCAATGTTTCCCTTGCTGTTTATTTCTGCATTATACACAACGCAGAAGCCACTTATGGGAAAACTAATGGAATCCAGTACCTGTTTAGTGCTCATTTCTGTGTTATTTGATTGTGGGGTGGGGGGCACCATTTGCAGCCCTTAACCCGGAAAAATTGTGGGGGTAAAGTGGCAAAATTTGGGGCAGTAAACCAGCATATAGTTCTTTCCTGCCATTATCATGGAGGAACAGAAACACACATGTAGCTTCTGTAGAAACGTTGTCCAATGATGTTGGTTGTGTCACCCCATGTCTAGTGGTATGAATGAAAGTCAATGCAAACATGCTGGTTTATGGGTCAATAAGCTACAGTTCCATAACACAACAGGTACTGCAGTGTGAAAGGAACATGAGAGAACGGGGCAGTAGCACTACTGTTATAATCAGGAAAACTAATGCACTAAAGGTAAAAAGGCCAAGGACCCCTGAATAGTTAAGTCCAGTCAAAGACGACTATGGGGTTGCGGCGCTCATCTCGCTTTTCAGGCTGAGGGAGCCGACATTTGTCCATAGGCAGCTTTCTGGGTCATGTGGCCAGCATGACTATACCGCTTCTGGCACAATGGGACACCGTGACAGAAGCCAGAGTGCATGGAAACACCGTTTACCTTCCCGCCACAGCGGTACCTATTTGTCTACTTGCACTGGCATGCTTTTGAACTGCTAGGTTGGCAGGAGCTGGGACAGAGCAACAGGAGCTCACTCCGTTGCGGGGATTCGAACTGCCGACCTTCTGATCGGCAAGCCCAAGAGGCTCAGTGGTTAAGACCACAACGCCACCCGTGTCCCATGCACTATTCCCCATTTCTGAATGCACCCCCAGGAATTTCATGCAGAAAAGCTCAGGAAACTCCACACAGGTGAGTCGGTTGGCTGGCTAGGGAGGGTTGATTCCCTCCATCTCTTCCCTAAAACTCTGCCTCCTATGTGCGGAAGGAGGGAAGTGACTCTGAAAGTGACTAGAAACAGGGTAAGAAATACCGTTCACATTTTAATATGAATCTACCAATTTTTTGGGGACACGGGTGGCGCTGTGGGTTAAACCACAGAGCCTAGGACTTGCCGATCGGAAGGTTGGAGGTTCGAATCCCCATGATGGGGTGAGCTCCCATTGCTCGGTCCCAGCTCCTGCCCACCTAGCAGTGCGAAAGCACGTCAAAGTGCAAGTAGACAAATAGGTACCGCTCCGGCAGGAATGTAAACGGTGTTTCCGTGCACTGCTCTGGTTCGCCAGAAGTGGCTTAGTCAAGCTGGCCACATGACCTGGAAGCTGTATGCCGGCTCCCTCGGCCAATAAAGTGAGATGAGCGCCGCAACCCCAGAGTCAGTCACGACTGGACCTAATGGTCAGGGGTCCCTTTACCTTTACCTTACCAATTTTGCACCTTCTGAAATAATATCCAAATTGAAACTATCTTCTTTGGATTTCTCGAAATAAAATAAATTCTCAAGGCACCTGACATAACTAAACAAACAAAGAAAACTTCTACAGTTCAAAACAGGATAAATAACTAAAACAAAACCCATAAGCATAATAGTATACACAGGAGCAAGCAAGGCTTTTATCATCCATAAAAGCCTTGTGAACGAGAAAGACTTTAAAGCCTGTTTAAAAACAAGAAGAACGTTATTTGTATAAGTTATTTAATATACTCATAAAGTTCTGTACCGCTCAACCAAGAAGGATCTGCTTTAAAATGCCCACAAACTACAAACATGTTACACAATGTGACAAGCACATGTTACATACTCTCTTAATCTTTAAACCATCCCTAGTTTCCTCAAATCACACACTACAAACAATTTTTTTCCCTGAAAAACCACCCCAGCAAAATCTATGAAAGAACAATGCACAGAACCTGTCAACAAGCTGAAGTCTCTCACCAAATGCTGAATTCATCCAAAAAAAGCCATTTCTTATCCTGTCCATCTCAAATTCATCATGGGCTGCCCTCAAAGCTGTCTCTCCTATGCTGCTGAGTTTCATATCATTCCGCTGAGACACGCTCATACTGTAAGTCGTAGAACCTACTACCGCCCTTCCTATTTCTCATCATAAATGGAGGAACACGATTCAGTCAACACACATACCCCTAACCGCTGTGGCTCTATAATTAAAAATAACGATAAACTTTCATTTCCCTCTCACAGTTCTTTTCTGTCCTTCACATATCCGTGTTGGCATGTTCCAACTGACCGGTCTGACAGACATTCTCACTCCACCCAACTTTCCTCCACCTAACCTTCTCTCACAACAAGTTTGGACTGAGCATGTGCAAGGAACAACCGTATGAAATCCCATTGACCAACACTGGCCACAAAAATGCCTTTTTGGTTTATTTATTTTTAACCCAATCTACAAACATATTACACTACTATTCGACAAAAGCACACTCTCTAGGCATTCCTTTTGACCTAACAGAAAAGATGCAGTACAAATGGAGAAATATTTCTGGAAAAATCACCTGAGCAAAGTCTAAGAAATAAAAACATAAAGTACCCATCAAGAAGCTGGTATTTTGTCTAGGTTTTTTAAAATCTTCTTCAGAATAAGCCATTTCTTACCCCTTCTACCCCAAATTTGGTTTGAACCATCCTGAAAAATGCTTCTCCTACACTGCCCAGTTTCAAATCAGTCCGATGAACCATTTTCTAACTACCCCCTGGAAATCTGACTTCTCATTATAATGGTGGGATTTAATACAGCCAATTTACCCTTAACATAAGGCCATGAGTGTGACCCTATAATTACAGACTAACATCAGATAATAATAATAATAATAATAATAATAATAATATAATGTCAGAATACATAGATATTTAAACAGAGGGAGAGCACATGTGAGTATACACTTCTTAAAGGCATTTCTCACCAATAGGTGAGTCCTATCTGTAAAGAATTAACATGCAAACTGAACTGTCAAATGAACCAAACAAGTCTATTTGCTTTCAGGTTAGCTCTGTTGGCCAAGGTGGCGATTTTGATCCCCGTACGGATGCATATTCCTGCACTGCAGGGGACTGGACTGGATGCTCCATGGGGTCCCTTTCCAATTCTATGATTCTAAGTATACCATGTAAATTAAAAAATTTACATTTTGGGGCAATCTCAAATGATACGATCGGTGTTGTTTTTAGACTGCAGCTCCTTATGTATTCTGGAGATTGCCGTGGGGAAGAAAAAAAACAAGTGGGTTAAGAAAACAGACGGAAATTCATTAAAACAATTCTAACAGTAATGTAGTAGTAGGCAGATGTTGTAATCCTCAGAGCCTTTCACGAATTACACCAGATCCTTTTCATGCAGTCAAGTTAAAAATATAATTCACTGAGCAGAAATTGAAAAATTACCTCTTTGGATTTTCTGTGCCAGTCTTTGTTCTCGCCTCCACCCCTGTCTTTCATATCTTCCTCTGTTATGCCAGCTTGGTTCGTATATGTGATAGCTCGCCAGTCTCTAGGGGAGTTAGATATACTAGCTATCTTGGATTCTGTGGCACTGTTTTCTTCTGTCAGTGACCTCGAAGACCTCCTGGTGAACAAGCTTTTTTTTAAGGCTTTGACCCGGAGGCTTTCGCTATTGCTGCCACTGGCATCCGAACAACACCAGTCCGGATTATTCTCCAGTTTGCCTCCGTGCGAAGAATTATGGCACGAAAAGATCCTGGGCGAGGTACTTTCTTCAGACTGAACCTCACTGGTCAAGGAATTGAGATCCAGTTGGACGCTCACTTTCTCTGGCTGCTGAAGCTTTTGATCCAACTTGTTCAGCTTCCCCAGGACTTGGGAAATTTCATCCCTGACGCTGGAGAGAGACTCCAGTTTCTTTTCGATTTCCCCAATCCTTAGAACCAGTTTGCAGACACTGGTTTTCAGCTCGTCGTCTGTGCCGCTGATCTCCAGGCGCGAGACTTTTTCCAGCTTGTTGCCGGCATTGCCGTTGGAGATTTTAGCTAAGTGGTGTTCAGGGGAGCTTTCGCAGTCCGATTTGTGTATCTGAGAAAGCGAGCCGGTGCTGTTGTAACACGACGACTGCATCACCCCGGTAGACCCACAGATGCTCATGTCATCCAGAAACCGAAAGATATCGCTGATGTCGTCGCTGACAATTTCAGAGTCGTCGTCGGACTGCTTAAGAGAATGTCTCTCTCCGTACTTATTCTGACTGGGGTGGAACATCTCTTTGCACTTCTTGTGTTCCAGCCCCTCTTGGTCTGTCTGTGTCCCAACACTGTTTGTTTTGTCAATGCTCAGAAGCTGGACGGAGGTGCAGTTAATACTCTTGTCTTTAAACTTCTTCATGGGCTCGTGCTTCTCCACTTCCAAGATGGAGGGGATGTCTTTGGGTTTATGCCCGTTCGGTTTCATGGCGTAGCCAGACTGCATCATTGACTGCTGATCCTTGGGGTTAAGATAAGGCTGGCGCCTTTCCGTGGCTGGGAAATTGGAAGGCTGGCTGTTTGAACCCTGGTACCGTGGATTCTCTTCAGACTGTTTCCTGTTGAAAAAGGACCTTTCAAAATCAGGTACTTCTTCGGTGTTCAAACTCCAGCTTTTGACCGGCCACGGAGTTTGTTTGCTCGGCTTCCCCAGCCACCGTTTGGTTTCTTGCGGTCCGAGAACGGTCGTCGGGCCAAAGTAAGTAGAAGCCTGGAGATCGTCTAAGCTTTCATGCTTGACCCTCCTTTTATCAGGCACAGGCGAATAAATTGGGTTCAAGTATTGACTGCTGTAGGGCATCTCAAAACTGTGGTTGAAAAATGCCTGCTTGGAGGTCTCTTTCCTGCCCGGAGGTTCGACAAGCTCATCCTCTGCTTTGCTAGTGGGCGACATTAAGCTGGGCGAAATGGTTATGAGGTTGTGGAAGTCCTCCTTGAAGATGTTCCGCTTCTGCACGCACGACTGCATCACAAAGGGTTCGTCGTTCGAAATGAACGCCTCCTTGATGCTCCCGCTGATGGGCAAGGAGTCCTGGTCAGATATAGACTCGGTTTCGAGGTTCATGGGGAAATATGTGCTCTGCATTTCGCAGGGGGGAGAGCTGGCAATGGTGTAGGACGCCAAGGCCTGCAGCCGGTCGAGGGAAGCCGCTCGCCCTTTCATCTCCTTATTGACCCCAAGCAGAAAGTTGGGCTCGGAAGCAGGTACGAACTGCGGGCAGTCCTTGCAATCCCCTTTCCTGCATTTGGACGACCTCCTGTTCGAATACCCCCTGTTAAGTTCTCCATCCCTCAGCTCGCAGTTGAGCACGCAGTCCACCATATTGCACACTTCTGTGTCTGATCGGCAGGACTCCAGAGACTCTTTCTTCCCCATCTTTCCCCGCGAAACAGGAAGCTTCTCCTTGGCCACCCCGCCGTTCATCTGTATGAGGTTGAATATCGTCACAATGTCTGCTGCAACCATGATCTTCTTCGACTGCTGGTTGTTCACGCTGCACCTCATTTTGTCCTTGAACAAGGTGGCGGGGAAATTAGGGTCTAGGCAGGCAGTGTAGAAAAGCACACTCCGCAGCTTGGCCAGCTGGGACAGATCAAACCTAGCACATAGCGATTTGCAGAGATCCTGATAGGAGACAGAGTTTTGTTTGGTATCCAGCTCCTCCAAAATGTTCACAAGGAACAGAGAAGAGTCCTGACTGGTTTCCATGGCTGGTGGAGATCAAGCTTTGCTGCTTATCCCAGTCGCGTTATTCCAGTTCTAAAAGAACACACAACAGGAAAGAGAAACAAAGTAAGCTGTGTTTCGTAAGCCACCTGAAATCTCTAAAACAAAACAGCAACTTTTTAAATACGGTAATAAGAATAATGATCACACTTTCTTTTATTCATGTCATTAAGTGTTCTATGGGTTGATTTTTTCTTTTAAAATGATGTACACTAAGAGCACGAGAAGCTATTACCATGTCATCTATCTCAGTACAGTGGTACCTTGGCTCTCAAATGCCTTGGTTCACAAACAACTTGGAACCCAAACACTGCAAACCCGGAAGTGTGTGTTCCGGTTCCGGTTCGCGAACTTTTTCCTGGAAGCTAAACATGCTCTGTTTTGAGTGTTACACTTCCAATTTGAGTGCCACGTTTCCATTTTGAGTCTTAAGCTGCTTTTGCTATTTGTTTTGAGTTTTTGTGGCTCTTTTTTGTTTTTGTGACTGTGTGGAACCCAGTTCAGCTACTGATTGATTGAGTGATTGTGTGACTGCAGTACACTGTTTATTGCTTTCCTTTTATGGATCAATGGTCTCATTAGATAATAAAATTCATGTTAAATTGCTCTTTTAGGGGTTGTTTTCAAAAGTCTGCAATGGATTAATCCATTCTGCACAGTGACGTAGCGTGGGAGGTGCAGGGGGGGCCGGCCGCAACATCTGGGGGTTAGGGTTAGGGGGCGCAAATCCACGGGTTAGGGGGCACAAATTACTTGCCTTGCCCCGGGTGCTGACAACCCACGCTACGCCACTGATTCTGCATTACTTTCTACGGGAAAGCGCGCCTTAGTTTTGGAATGCTTTGCTTTTGGAATGGACTTCCAGAACGGATTAGGTTTGAGAACCAAGGTACCACTGTATTTCTCAGTCACACTGTAGCAAACACTGGGAATTCTTTTGTTAATTCACATTTGTGTTTGTATGTGCCCTGAGTGGCTCACAACATCCAATAAACAATGATATAGCAAATTTAAAAGCATAAATAACCACAATTACATACAATCATAGAGTTAATGCCTCTGATTAGTAGTAGGGAAGGGACATAGCTCAGTGGAAGAGAACCTGCTTTGGTGCAGGTTCAATCCCCAACATTTCCAGGTGGGTTTGGAAGAGGACCCTGGAGAATTGTTGACAGTCAGTGTTCACAATACAGAGACCTCTGCTCCCCTCACAGAGCTACAATTCCCAGAGCGGTATAACATTCAATCCCCCATCTCTGGAAGAAGAAAAGAGGATGCCCCTCTAATACATCTCAGCACCCTTAACGAAGTTCCCATAATTCCTTGGGGGAAGCCATGACTAGTTAACAGGCTGTAGGGAGAACCTTGAAGCCAGCCAATGTGTCTCTTCCCTGCAGCCCCAGCTGACCTCATGCTGGGTGTAGGGTAAAGGTAAAGGTAAAGGGACCCCTGACCATTAGGTCCAGTCGTGGCCGACTCTAGGGTTGCAGCGCTCATCTCGCTTTATTGGCTGAGGGAGCCGGAGTACAGCTTCTGGGTCATGTGGCCAGCATGACTAAGCCGCTTCTGGCGAACCAGAGCAGTGCACGGAACCGCCGTTTACCTTCCCGCCGGAGTGGTACCTATTTATCTACTTGCACTTTGACGTGCTTTTGAACTGCTAGGTTGGCAGGAGCAGGTTGCTCGGTTCGCAGGAGCTAGGTTGGCAGGGAATCACTACAGCAGGCAAAAATCACGATGAGGGGGAAACCGCGAAGCCAGCCAATGCCTGTACATAGCTCCATCCTTATTCCAGACATCATGATATATAGAGGCCCTGAGCTCCAGAAGGCTTTATAGGTCAAAACCAGCACTTTGAATTATAGTCATACCTCGAGTTAAAGATGCTTCGGGTTAAATCTTTTCAGGTTGCATCCCGCGGCGACCTGGAAGTACCGGAAAGGGTTATTTCCGGGTTTTGCCACTCGTGCATGCGCAGACACTCAAAATGACGTCACGCGCATGAGCAGAAGCTGCGAATCGCGACCAGCGCACGGACAGACACGGGTTATGTTCTGCTCACGTTGCGAACGGGGCTCTGGAATGGATCCCATCCGCAACCAGAGGTACCACTGTGGTCCAAAATATAACTGGTAGCCATTACAGCCATGCCAGGATTGGTGTTATGTCCTCGGAATACCTTACCCCAGTCAGCAATCTGGCAATATGATTGCATCAATTCCCAAAATTTTGAAAATTATAGGGACAGAACTACCTAAACTGTATATAAAATTATTTACGTATGCTACTACAGCAGCAAGAATGCTACTTGCCCAAAAGTGGAAAGAAGCAGAAGTCCCAGCAAAGGAAGAATGGATACAAAAACTTACGCACTATGCAGAAATGGCAAAACTTACTGGAAGAATGAGAAATCAAGATAACAAACTTTTTATAAAAGGATGGAAATAGTTTATTGAATATTTACAGATAAATTGCAAACAGAGAAAAACATTAGCAGGATTATTGTAATAACCTGCAGTTTCATAAGAATATGTAAAGTAGATAATTAAATGAGCAAATTAAATGAATTTGGGCAGTGCTTTTTTCTATTAAAAAAAAAGTTTAGGAGTACTCTCATTTTCCTAGTCAGATTGAAATACTGCCCCTCAATGAGGCCAAACTTAGATTCACAAAATGTTTAGGGGTATGCGTACCCCTGCATTCCCCCAGAAAAAAAGCACTGAATTTGGATCTGCAGAAGATGTTAAAAAATAAATTTAAGGAATCGCAGAAAGAGGGGGAAGGAAGTCACACTTTGAAATGTTAATTTGATTGTAATGCTAATGAAATGCACCAACTTGGAAAGTATAAATAAAAACTTTTAAAAAAATATGATTGCATCAGGATGTTTTTCAAGATATGCTTTACTAACATGCTTGCAGTGTACATACGTCTGAGTAAAACTGCATCAAAGGAATCTTGACCGTACATCACCTTAGGATGACTTTCCCCAGCGTTTTATCGATGCCCATGGGGAGCGAGGGGGAAATGACACGAGCAGAAGAAAGGCATCAATACCTGCAGCCTTTTTTCAGGAAGGGCCATGCATCCTACTCTACAGAGGGCGGTCCTGTATTTGAAGAAGTCTTCTATCTGAAGTCCTGTCTAGTTGACAGATTAAAGGACCATAAGAGCAGAGAGGAAGGGCCTTGAAGTTGCCCATCAACAGTTAATACCTGAACAGCCATCTCTATTCGAACTGTAGTGATTATTTTTCATATTTGCATCTATCCATATAAATTAGCGCCTGCACATTTTTATGCAGCCTGTGTCCTGCCTTCATCCATTTCTTTCAGCGATTCGTTCCCTCTGCTTTGTCGATCTCTAAATGGCCCAATTCCAAAATTAATTGTGGGGATTCTAGCTGAAAGCAGAATTCAGGGAAGGTGGATCTCAGAGCAAAGCAGGTAAGCCGGAAAACAAAGACACCAAGGAAAGAAACTGCGGTGTCATTCTTACAGGATACTCTATAGCAGGGGTCAGCAACCTTTTTCAGCCGTGGGCCAGTCCACCGTCCCTCAGACCATGTGGTGGGCCGGACTATATTTTGAAGGAAAAAATGAACGGATTCCTATGCCCCACAAATAACCCAGAGATGCATTTTAAATAAAAGGACACATTCTAAGTGGTTATGTAAGCTTTCAGAATACTTAGAATTAGCCAAATTGACAGACATAATAAGACAAAAACCAAAAGGTGAAGTAAAAAAAGAATGGGAGTGCCTAAATGAATACCTCAAAAGTCAAGGTTCGAGGACAGAAATCTGGCTGAGTCTCGAATAACCTTGTGAAGTGAAAGGATAAGAAAGAGGGATTTATATCTAGATGTTAGGATAGAGATGATAAGGAAAACAGGAAGACACAATGAGAGAAAAAGGAGGTGCTGTGGGATTGGTGGAAGTCTAAGTTTTGTTGTTGCTTTTATAGTGTTTATATTATTTACTTGTAAGATATGGATTTGTTTGGTTTTTTTAGTTGTTGCTTTTTTAGTTTTTCAAATGTTGGTTTTTGTGTGTTATGTATTGTTATTTTTCGATATTTTTCGTGTTGTTCTTGTTGTGTGGAAAATACTAATATAATTTATTTTATTTTTATAAAAAGGACACATTCTACTCATGTAAAAACACGCTGATCCCCAGACCGTCCACAGGCCGGATTTAGAAGGCAATTGGGCCGCATCCGGCCCACAGGCCTTAGGTTGCCTACCCCTGCTCTATACAGTGGTACCTCGGGTTAAGAACTTAATTCGTTCTTAACCTGAAACTGTTCTTAACCTGAGGTACCACTTTAGCTAATGGGGCCTCCCGCTGCTGCCGCACCGCTGGAGCACGATTTCTGTTCTCATCCTGAAGCAAAGTTCTTAGCCTGAGGTACTATTTCTGGGTTAGCAGAGTCTGTAACCTGAAGTGTCTGTAACCTGAAGTGTTTGTAACCCAAGGTACCACTGTAGTATGAATCCTTTGACTGGGGCCTGACCTTGGGAAGTATGTGCGCCCTGGGTGTCATCCTGAAGGGGGGTGACATTCGGTGTGCCCCCCCCGCCTGCAACTCCCCCAAGCCCGGCGAGCGGCAAAGCTACAACTCTCCACCTTCCCCTGGCTCTCTGTACGGGAGGATCGTGCAGCCACGTCAATCGGCCTGTGGGTAGATCGCCCTGCCTCCGGGCACACGGCATGTGTGCCACTCGCGGTGCCAGAGCACCCAGCTCTGCCCCTGCTACTACCAAGGCATGAATGCTGCCCACCTCCCCTGCCAAATAAATTTACCGGCTTCTGGGGCTTCTCCCTGCCAGGGATTGAACTTGGAACTTTCTGCATCCAAAGCAGATGTTCTACCACTTCAGCAATGGCCCTTTCCCAAATCTCAAGCAAGTGAGTCAAGCAATAGACTATAGAAAAAAGCATCAGAGGAAGCTCAAGTGCTGATCTGATCTCCAAAGATAATATGTATGTTACCTTTGCATTTCCCGCATTGCAATTAACTTGGGCGGTTTTGAACAGCTGGGCATTTAAATGCCTTCCTAGTCTACCTGATAGGGACGCGGGTGGTGCTGTGGGTTAAACCACAGAGTCTAGGACTTGCCGATCAGAAGGTCGGCGGTTCGAATCCCCGTGACGGGGTGAGCTCCCGTTGCTCGGTCCCTGCTCCTGCCAACCTAGCAGTTCGAAAGCAAGTCAAGTGCAAGTAGATAAATAGGTACCACTCTGGCGGGAAGGTAAACATGGCCACATGACCTGGAAGCTGTATGCCGGCTCCCTCAGCCAATAAAGCGAGATGAGCGCCACAACCTCAGAGTCGGTCACGACTGGACCTAATGGTCAGGGGTCCCTTTACTTTTACCTAGTCTACCTGCCAAAGAGTCCTGTATTAGCTTAAAAGCTTGCAGAATTACACGTCAAAAGAGGTGGACTTAGCAAAGGAAATTCTCTTATCTGCTCCATGCCACCTTCAAGACAAAATGCCTTGTGACTGTTCAATTAACAATCAAGGAAATGCTTTGTCTTTGAAGAGAGATCAGTCTTCCTCAGATTCAATTTTCCCAACTGGAACAAAGCAATCACACTGCCGTGAAAACGCACACACAAGAACACCACCTGACAACTTGCCAGAGTCTACCGGGGTTGGTCTTTAGGACGAGCTACGGGCTCCCTACCGATCAATCCTTTCATGACCTCTACAAAAGCAGGTTGACTACACTTCATACTCCTTGTGTGAAGGTGGAAAAAGCCTTAGCCCAGCATTTCAGCTGTTGGGAGATCAGACCGTGGCATTAATCATTCCATTTTACCTTCCCAAGACCACCTTCTCTGAGGCAATGAGATTATTTTGTCTTCAAAAAAGAAAAGCAACACAAAATTATCTTTAAAAAACCAAAAACACCCTGCAGGACTAGGCAATATTAAGGAAACCTTAGCCAATATGCATGACATACATTATTTTTTCAATGCAAAATACCAGCGTTTCACTGTGTGGACAAAAATAATGCAATCACCTTCAAACATGCAGAGCTAATACTGTGATACTAGAGAAGCATCTCTGGTTAAAAATTTCACTCTTACTTTGATCTTCAGAGTTTTTTTTGCTATTGCACAATATTCACCCATCATTGTTTGAGAATTGCTGCAACTCTTCAGAATCTGGCATTTGAGACAGGTGGTCTTAAAACCAAGAAAAGCATACTTGGGTTTCAGATCATTTAGCCCCATTTTTGCCATATTGTTACTAACACTATTATCAATATTGCACCTTGTAGGGGAACATTTGCCACACAAGGATGCCTAAAGCAGTTCACAACACTGCAATACGGAATCAAATTGTAGAAATCCTAAGAATTGACTTTCATGTAGCATGTTTTGCAGGTGCAGAGAGGTAGGCTGAGGGCCGGCCCAATACATTTTGCTGCCTCAGAAAAGCCCCCCTTCCAATCCCACATGCAGAAGCCAACCAGGCCGAGGCACAATCTGCACTATACATTTAAAGCAGTATCATACAGATTTAAACACCTGTGTCTTCCCCCAAAGAATCATGGGAACTGTAGTCTCTTAAGGGTGTTGACAGTTGTTAGGAGACCCTCTATTCCCCTCACAGAGCTACACTTTATTTATATACCTAATTCATACCCCACCCTTTTCTCCAAGGAGCTCAAAGTGGCATCAATGATTTCCCCCCTCCTCATTCAACCCCCCCCCCCAACAAACATTTGAGGTAAGCTAGGCTCAGGGGCAGAAGATCAAACTTATCCATTCTGAAGGAAATCAGCCCTGAGTGCTCACTGGAAGGACAGATCCTGAAGCTGAGGCTCCAATACTTTGGCCCCCTCATGAGAAGAGAAGACTCCCTGGAAAAGACCCTGATGTTGGGAAAGATGGAGGGCACAAGGAGAAGGGGACGACGGAGGACAATATGGTTGGACAGTGTTCTTGAAGCTACCAGCATGAGCTTGACCAAACTGCGGGAGGCAGTGGAAGACAGGAGTGCCTGGCGTGCTCTGGTCCATGGGGTCATGAAGAGTCGGGCATGACTAAACAACACAACAACAACAACAAGGCTCAAAGGCAGTGAGTGACTGGCTCAAGTTCGCCCAGTAAGTTTCATGGTTGAGCGGGGATTCGAACCCTGGTCTCCCAGGTCCCAGTCTGATGCATTAACCACTACACCATGCTGGTTGAATAGTGTTGGACGGTCAACCTTTCTTTCCAGGGAACTTTAGGAGTTGTGAGAAGAATAGGGGGCTCCCTGCAGCTCGCTTAACACACTATAGTTCCCAGGATTCTTTGGGGGAAGCCATAACTGTTTACAGTTTTATAATACAGTGGTACCTCGGGTTAAGAACTTAATTCATTCCGGAGGTCCGTTCTTAACCTGAAACTGTTCTGAATCTGAAGCACCACTTTAGCTAATGGGGCCTCCTGTTGCAGCCGCGCTGTCGCTGAATGATTTCTGTTCTCATCCTGAAGCAAAGTTCTTAACCCGAGGTACTATTTCTGGGTTAGCGGAGTCTGTAACCTGAAGCGTCTGTAACCTGAAGCATATGTAACCTGAGGTACCACTGTAATGCTTTAAATTCACAGCAGAGATGGGGCCTGGCAACGGAATCTTACTTCAGTGCAAGTGATGGGATAGCATCCTGCATGACAAGTGAAGGCAGCAGGTTAGCTTTAAAGGGCAGAGGGTCAACCACAACGGCAATATCTCCAACATTTCACTACTTCTCCTTACTTCCCAGCATCTGCTGCCTGAGGTGGCTGCCCCACTCCGACCAATAGTAGGGCCGTTCTTATTTGCCATCAATCCTTATCTCCAAAATTCAGATTATGTTAGTCTGTGGAAGCAAAATAAAATTGGTATTGTAGCACCCTAGAGATGGACAGTGCGATCTCAAGCATGCCTGAGCAGAAGTAACTCCCATTGTGCTCAATGGGGCCTCCTCCCCAGTCACTGTGTTTAGGATTGCAGCCAAAAGATGTTACTGCAACATAAGCCTTTGTTGACGACAGTCCACTCTGCCAGATACACGGAGCGTTCTCCTCAGTTAGGAATACACACAGCACAGAACCAGTTAGAGTGTCGGACGAGATGAGTTCAAATCCCACACTCGAGCCATGAAGCTGATTGGACGACCTTGAGCCAATCACCACCCACTCTCAGCCTAACCTACCTCACAAGGTTGTTGCAAGGATAATATTAAGGGGGGGGGGGAAGAACCATGTAAGCCAACTTGAGCTACCTGGGAGGAAAGGTAGGATATAAATGGAAGAATAAATAAATTAAATAGCCAAAACAACAGGAGTTTAAACAGTGAGTGGGTGGCATTCAACCAAGTTTTACCCAGTGGCATTAATCAACATGACTCTGTTAGGTCCATTAACTCCAACTGGCCTACTCTGAGTGCAGCTTCGTTGTGTTGGGTGGGGTTGCTCCTGTTCCTAGAGAGTCCCTTTTATGCCATAGCCTCTTGGTCATACTATTTACAAACACACACACACACACACACATATACTGTATCCATGAATAAGGATACAACAGCCAAAGCATTTCACAAAACAAGCCCTACACAGAAAACATATGCCGCAATAAACCTCAAGTTTTGCTAGGGGGAAGCTATATAAATTAAGCAGGTAAATAAATATGGGGAAAGCAAAATGTTACTTTGAAATATTTCTCTCGAAGGCTGAATTTATTTTATCCTGGATTGTTTTATTTGATGCTTTAATATGTTGTAAAATGTTTTGAGATCCCCCCTTTAAAATATAAAGCAGTACAGGAATGAAAGATAATAATAATAAAATTCATTGAGGAAAAATGGTGCCTAGACATTCTGTTGTGGCAAGTGTAACCTAGGTTTGAGGTACCATTTGGTGATTGGCTTATATATCTGAGTTTCTAACCCTGCCTTTAAGATCCCACAAGACTCTTGGCTGTTCTCCCAAACGTGATCGAAACAGCCTGGGTATATTTGCTTAGGAAGAAGCCCCATTAAAATAAGCATTAATACTTAGAGTAAACATACAAAAGACCAGGCTGCAAGCCAGTTCTTAGACCTGACCACTCAGTGGCTTCACATGTTGCCAAACAATGCCCCTGCCCATTTGCTTTCTGAATCGGGAGAGAAAAAGAGAAGAAAGCACTGAGGAGGCAGAGAGCCCCATGCAGGCTCACTCCAATCCAACCTGTCCCATTCTCTTACAAAGCGAGGAGGTGGAGGGCAGGGGGTTGAGTTTTGCTTCCAGCCAGCCTTGTGTGACACACAATGGAACACAATGCCAGGGCCACCAGCTTGTGCTTTCAGCTTCTCTACAAATCCCCACCCCATGGGGCAGGTATGAGATACTTTGCTGGCAAGGCGCCTCCTTAATGTGATTTTTATTCACTCTCCTCAAGCCAACTGGGAGCTCGGGGTGGTGGTGAGGACAATGCCCTGCAGCCTGGAAGCAAAAAGCAATGCAATTTGCTAGAGGCTTATTCATCAGCAAACAATTTACTGCAAGTCTGCATTCTCCGCAGCAGGAGAAAAGGGGAAGAAAAGCAAGCTTTGCACAGAACAACACTCGGTGGATCTGCTTCCTCATCTCTCCCATCAAATATCCATCACAAAAAAACATACGTGGATGCCAAGGAAGTTGTGAGGTTTATGTCTCTCCTCTGATATAGGAACGGTGATAAAAAAAAACCCTCTATATAAACCTGGCTTCCTACACAGGAAAAAAAGGTTGTGCTGGCTTGATTGCCATGTTGTCAAACACACCACCTCTTACACGACTGAACACACACATTCCAAGAAGGATGCATTGTATATCCACACAGCATTCCGTCCTCTCTAGTGCTTTCTCTCTGCACAAGTTCAAAGAATGCTTAATGGCTTACAGAACACTTTAAATTAATACCTGTTGTTATTGTGTTATGCAACTAACCCCCAGTATTAGGTAAGTGATCTACATGTGTGGGGAGGGTGGGGGAAGCAAGGCAAATTATGATAGTAAAAAAACACCATAATAAAACCTCACAGAATGTTATGATTTGGTTCCTGACTCCCTCACACCCTGAGAACAATCCTTCCACAATCGCTGTCACAGATATACACAGTTTCAGCACAAGAATGACTCTCCTGCTCACACAGATATTAAAACACAGTCACCTTAATTCTGTGTTGTTGTTGTTGTTTTTAATATTGAGGATCTGCAGCATGGAACAAGTGGAAAAGCATACAATCCCATCGTAGATTCCAAAACATTGCACCCCCTCCTCCCTGAAGCCCATTTCCCCGTGTTTCCATTTCACAAAGCAAAACAAAGATGACTTTGCCAGAATTGACTATCCCATCCACAACAGTCTTTTCATTCCTGCAGCCAGGTTCTTTTGCAATGTTTACCTCCTCATCCCAGACCTCTACAGCCCCCAAATTTTCGCCTTGATTTCTGGTACTGCCATTGCCCATCCGGAAAGGCGGTGGCGGCAGGGTTTAGGTTGTTGTTTTTCTCTTGCCATCAACTTATCGCCAGCCTCTGCTGGGATTCTACGGAACTCAGGCAGTCAGAGAAGTATCACCAACAAAAGCTGAAGTTGTTGCAACAATTTTGTACCCCCCCCCTCTCTTTGCCTCCCTGGGAGTCTGAAGCACCAATAAACAGCAGGACCCCACTTCACAGCTCCATGGGGAAGCCAGGATAAAAAGAGGAAGAGGTTGGCAGGAGCCGGCAGAGCCAGCCCGGTGTTCCTACTCCAAATCTATTCCGTATCAGTTGAAAAGTCTCCCTACTTGATCTAGCCAGACTCAGGCTTGGGTGGCTCAATCAGGAGGGAGGAAATAGACTCCTGTACCTTTAAGAGTGGGGAATTTCAGCAGGTATAGCTTTTCTCCCAGCCCCATACCTGCCAAAATCCTCTTTCCAAAATAAACATCTATAAGAGGCAAAGGATCCCTTCATGAATACCTCTGTCCCCCTCTCCTCGCCAACTGGGGGCCCTGGCCTTCCCACACGGCTTTTCCTTGACATTGTCCTTTTCCAACCTCTCCCAAATTTCTCTCCCCTACTTTATAAATGCGGTCTGGGGTGGGGTGGGTGGAAGGAGGGAGCACTCCTCAGGAAAGCAAACCAAGCCTTGTCCAAGCCAACTGTGGCGGTTTGGGCTATTTACGTATTTGGATTTGCAGGATCCCGGATTCTCTCTTTCTTACCTCGAAGTTGTCTTGTGGCGGAGTTGGGGAGGGATGATCGGCGCCTGCTTCTCCCCCCTCCCCTCCCCTCCCCTCAATGTCCCCTTCACGTCAGGGTCTTCTTCTGCCGCGGTTCTTGCAGCCGGGACCTTGCAAGGAGGAGGAGGAGGAGGAAGAAGAAGGAAGAGAGGAGGGAAAGCGGAGCGAACGGGAAGCAACACCCCCCCAGCAGAGTCCCCCCCCCCCGAAGCGTCGGTTTGCAATCCAATAAAAAAAGGCAAAGCAAGAAAAGGCCAGCGCTCCTCCGGCATTGGAGAGGGGGCGCAACTGCAATGGTCAACCCCCGTCGTTGCAAACTAGCGACGCAAAACGCACACTGCGGGCGGCTCGGGACGTTTCTGCTGCTGCTGCTGCTGTTGGGGGTCGCTCCCTCCTGGATGTTTCTTTCTCTGCACCCCCCGCCTCCTGGGTCTGTGGGTGTGCCGCTCCCCAACAGCCTGGAGACGTCAGGACCCTCGTTTGAGCCCGGAAGAAGGAGCAAGAGGAAGGCTGCTCTGCACAATCTCCTTTGCGCGCAAGCCAGCAAAGCACGCACATGCACGCTCCTTCGTTCATTCATTCATTCATTCATCCTCTCTCTCTTTCTCTCCGGGGCCTTTTCTCCCGTCTCCAAAGCTCCCCCTGCAAGAGTGGCTCGTAAATCATTGGCCAAGAAGCCCCACAGGATATAGGCGCGGTAGGTGGGGGGTGGGCAGGCAAAAGCCCAGGCTCTGGAACCGCTGCAAACTCCCCAGGGCGCACAAGGCGATGCTCAGCGCGTTTACTCCCATGGTGCAACTCCGGGAAGCGGTACTTTGTGGGGCCAGGGGCCCACGCAGCAGAAGGCTGCCCCTAAAAACGTGGTGGTAGGGCTGAGGAAAGACATGCACATTCCCATCCGTAAGAACATCAGAAGAGCGCCGTTAGATCAGGCCCATCTAGTCCAGCGTCCTGTTCTCACAGTGGCCACCCAGATATCTGTGGCAAACCCACAAGCAGTATTAAAACACAAGAGCGCTCTGCCCTCTGGTGATTTCCAGCAACTGTGGACTCGGAGGCAGAATATAGCTGTCCTGGCCCTCAATATCTGTCTCTTGAATTTGTCTATTCCTCTTTTAAAGCTATCTAGGTTGATAGCCATCACTATCACATGTGGAAGTGTTCCATATTTTAACTAGGCAAAAGTACATTTGGCTGTCCTGAATCTTCCAACATTCAGCAGACCCCCTTCCCCATTAAACTAGGATGTAATGAAAATTGCCTAACTGCACCACAGTGTTTAAAAGGTAAAGGTAAAGGTACCCCTGCCCGTATGGGCCAGTCTTGACAGACTCTAGGGTTGTGCGCTCATCTCTAGAGGCCGGGAGCCAGCGCTGTCCGCAGACACTTCCGGGTCACGTGGCCAGCGTGACGAAGCTGCTCCAGCGAACCGGCACCAGAGCAGCACACGGAAACGCCGTTTACCTTCCCGCTATAAAGCGGTACCTATTTATCTACTTGCACTTAAGGGTGCTTTCGAACTGCTAGGTGGGCAGGAGCTGGGACCGAATGACGGGAGCTCACCCCGCCGCGGGGATTCGAACCGCCGACCATGCCATCGGCAAGTCCTAGGCGCTGAGGTTTTACCCACAGCGCCACCCGCGTCCCACTACCACAGTGTTTACTCCACAATAAATCTTGGTTTCCTTGGATTTTCTGGTTTTTAGATATTTATTTTGTTGCAAGCATATTCTCTCTCAGTCTCTGTCCCGCTCTGCCCCATTTGCAATTGGTGCTGGTGGTGGAGAAATAATCCTGGGTTTTAGAATTTAATTAATGCTTGGAGTGTTAAAACTGGATGCCAGACTCGTGTGTATTAAGCCAGACCCTTTTGTTCTAAGCTGTGTGTTAGACAATGCCAACCCCCTGGAATCAGCAGATGTTAAAAGCTAACTTCCTCATAAGGTGATAGCCTGGGAGAATGTGCCACTAGGAAAACAAAGGATCAAGGTCCAGCTTGCAGACTTCCCTGAAGAGGCATCTGATTGGCCACTGTGAGAACAGGATGCTGGACTTGGTGGGCCTTTGGCCTGATCCGGTAGGGCATTTCTTACTTTCTTACAGTATTGCAGCTGCCCCATCCTCTCTCTGTCACTCCCTGTCACTTCCTCTGCAGAATTAAATTGCCAATGCACTTGATGTATGATACGGCTTGCTTGGAGGTCGTCCAAAACCTGTATGCTGTGCTCTTATTTGATGCATTTTAAATGACAATATGCAGCTTTACAGCTGATTTCTACTATCAGGGATGATACAAAAGGAAGGCTTGGGATGCCTTTATTCTAGGGCAGTGGTGAGGCTGAGAAGGTACATGTGATGGACATCAATTAGTGCTGGATAGGAGACCACCGGACGCTGTCTTTAAGTTAATATAGGCTTTACAAAATGAGGTTTCTTAAAAAAGCTTTTAAAACTATCCAGTGCTCATATGATGGGATCGAATGCTAGAAAGCCACGAACACCACCTTCTGTTTCCACCCCAATTTTAGTCAAATCGTGGCCTCGTGTAGCTTTCAGAAAACAACAGCAACAACCCAATAGTTGAGAGAAGCCATCACAAAAGTTAATGGCGTCTGGTGGAACTGGCATTGGATAGAACCCTTAGAGAGAGAGATTGGAAAAAAGTTTACTTTGCGGGAAAATTAAAATAAAAGAGTTTCCATAGTATGTGGACTAAAGGAAAGTCTTGCGGAACTACAGGGAGGGTCGTTTTCAAGTCAGGCAGTGGCTCATACCTTACTTGAATGATTCTGGGCAGCTTCCAACATATATAAAAACATAATAAAACATTAAACAGTTAAATCTTCCCTATATGGGGCCACCTTCAAATGTCTTCTAAAGGTTGTATAGTTACTTATCTCCTTGGCTCGGGGGTCACGTAACTCCATACCCTCCAACATTTCTCCAATGAAAATAGAGCCATCCTAAGGAAAAGCAGGACATTCCAGGATCAAATCAGAAACCGGGATGGCTTCTGTAAATCCGCGGCTGTCCCTGGAAAACAGGGACACTTAGAGGGTCTGCAGTCTCAGTGAGATTGTAGTTTTGTGGGGGTTAGATAGCAGAAGGTTAATGGATCCAGGGACATGGTTGGTGAATATCTTAAGGTTGGAGAGAATGGTGGATTGCTCTCAACTGCTGGCCCATGATGACTAAGGAAATAGTTGGAAAGTCTCCTGAGAGCCATTTCGGAATCAGGGCATGACTCTTCCCACATCCCAGCTAAGGATGATGTAACCCAGGTGTCTGTGTGAAAAGAAACAGCAGGGTTTTTGGGGGTATGCACACAAACAGAATGAGTTGTGCTTGGGCTCTGTAAGCAATAAACACACAAGACATAACCGGCTGTACTTTTGAATATATAAGGTATACTATTAATTGTATCAAATTGTAGATTTCAACAGAAGTCTCATAAAGTTCAACGAAAAAAGCAGAAGACCCAGTGGATCAGTTCATTCTATATTCCGTTCATGCATAAGGTCCATATGTGTATAAGTATCTATTCCACCTGTCTGTTCATAGAGTCCAATAATCCACATGAAGGGTTGTTACAGTTCCACAGAATCCTTTCACAGAGTCTAAGACAAGGATTTCCAGAATATTAGCCTTGCTTTGCCATCCTAGGTTTCATCAGTAGTACAGGCTCATATGTAACGTTACAGGATAGTGGGTCTTATAGCGTAGTAGTGGTTGCAGTGGTTGTTTTGTTGTTGTGTTGTGTTGTTTTGTTGGGCTCTATAAGTAGCACCATTGAGTAAAGTCTGTCTCCCTGGAGCAGCTTTCCCCAACTTAATGCTCTCCAGAAGTTTTGGACGACAGCTCACATCAGCCCCGGGCAGCATGGCCAATGGTCAGGGAGGATGAGAGTTGTAGTCCAGTGTCAGAACATAAGAAGAGTTTGCTAGGTCAGGCCAGTGGACCATCTATGGTAGTTCAGCATCCTGTTCTCACAGTGGCCAACCAGATGACTGTGGGAAACCTAGAAGCAGGACCTGAGCACAAGAGCACTTCCTCCTCGCCCCTGGTTTCCAGGAACTGGTATTCAGTAGCATTGCTTCCAATGGTGGAGACCCAGCACAATCGTTATGGCTAGCAGACACCAACAGCCCTCCATGAATCTGTCAAATCCTCTTTTAAAGCCATCTTGGCTGGTGGTGGCCATCGCTGCCTCCCAAGGGAGCAACATCTGAAGGAAATATCAGGCTGGGGAAGTCTGATGCGAAAGCAGCAGACATCAACCGCTTGTTTGGACGTTTAATACAGTCTTTCCCAAAGCATTTTGCTACCTGTGGCAGAGGACACGATGGCACCCCTTTGCCATCCCTTGTACAGAAGCCAGCCAGACTGGCGGTAGGATTGTGCTTCAGCCCTGGTGATGGGATCCTTGACAGGCTGCTTTAGGGAGCCCAGGGCAGGCTATGTAGCGTGCACATTTCTGTCCTCCAACAGGAAAGAATAGATGGGAAGGAGAGCCAGGAGGCTACTACTGCTGCCCTCCAGCATCTGCTGCCTGAGACAGTTGCCTCACTTTGCCTAATGGTAGAGCTTGTCCGGCTAGTGATCAGCAGATGTTTGGGGCTATGACTACCATTGGCTCTAGGGACGCAGGTGGCGCTGTGGGTTAAACCACAGAGCCTAGGACTTGCCAATCAGAAGGTTGGCGGTTTGAATCCCCGCGACGGGGTGAGCTCCCGTTGCTCGGTCCCTGCTCCTGCCAACCTAGCAGTTCGAAAGCACGTCAAAGTGCAAGTAGATAAATAGGTACTGCTCTGGAGGGAAGGTAAATGGTGTTTCCGTGTGCTGCTCTGGTTTGCCAGAAGCGGCTTAGTCATGCTGGCCACATGACCCGGAAGCTGTCCGCCGGCTCCCTCGGCCAATAAAGCGAGATGAGCACCGCAACCCCAGAGTCGGCCATGACTGGAGCTAACGGTCAGGGGTCCCTTTACCTTTACCTTTACCATTGGCTCTAACCAAACATCTGGGAGGGGTAGATGGAAGTTCTGGAAGATTCTAGTTTGGAGAAGGCTGGTTTAAGCTGTGCCTCCAGCTCCACTTCACCTATATATTTGGTCCCATCCACACCATAAATTTATAGCACATCAATGTCACTTTAACAGTCATGGTTTCCCCCAAAGAATTCTGGGAACTGTAGTTTACCCCTCACAAAGCTGCAATTCCCAGCACTCTTAAGCTATGGTTCCCAAGAATCTTTTGGGGACGCCATGCGCTTTAAAGGTATGGGTGGATATGACCTTTGTAAGTAAATTCAGTTGTTATAAAATGCCGGTAAGCTTCCAGCGACCTTCCAAAGGAAACCAAAATTGTGTGGCATCCTCTGGAATTTCTCACTACTCAGAGAAAGGGGATTAGGGTAGAAGTGCTGTGAAAATCCCTTTTTTGACGTGCCATACGAAGGCGCAGGAAAACACCACTGAAAGAATGTTGATGCAATCTTGATGCATAAGGATTGTGTGTGGGGAATGTTGTTGTTGTTTTCCAAAGCAGGTGTGCAATCAGCGACATAGGCTTCAAAGATTCCATTTGCTAAAAGCACATTTAAAATACATACACAAGCTTGGAAACTGTCTATTCCTGACAGAACTACACATCACAGCACCCATAACAAACTAAAGTTCCCAGGGTTCTTGGGGTGTGTGCTTTAAACATACAGCCTTTGAGAGGGGGGAAGAGAAAAGGTGCAAAAGAAAACTGTGGCAAACTGGGCATACTCTAATTCCAGACTTAATTTTAGACATTATCCAAGTTAGACAAGATTCCCATAAAGACTGAAACTCAAGGCAGAGCAAACTCATGAATCTACAGAAGGGTTCGCTCATCCAGAGGCAAGCTGCACTTCCTGATTCATCCTGCCCTCTGGAGTTTTTTAGCAATCATTTCATATATGCGCTTCTTCCAAATTCTATTGCTTAAGGTATATCAGGTATAGTTAAATATGCTTTTGCTGCCAGTTTGTATGAGTGCTGTGTGCCCGGAAAGGTGTGCCTTTCAGCTGGCAGTGGCAATCAGCAGATGACTGATTATGGGCACGAATTCTTGTTCAGCTAAACGCTTTTTGGCACAGGGTTGCCTGGGAGAAATCAATCCTCCCCTACCAGATGTACTGATGAAAAATACACCAAATTATGGAAAGTTATAGGACTCGGTGCCAGGGCTAGGCAGAAACGAATGAGTTTTTGAGCTTGGTTTATGAACAACACGGGAGTTCGAACTCAGGCTGGGCAGGTAATGGGGCAGCGGGCGGGGGGAACGGACTTTCTCTTATGAATGCTGATTCTTTTTTTAAAAAAGTCATTGTTTTAACATTCGTTTCCTAATGCTGCTTTTGTGTTGACTTCTCGACCCTGCAAGGCATGGGGTGTGTTCATGCTGTACATCTTCTGAGCTGATCCACCTCTCTGCCGTCCCATCACTGATGGAAGGGATGCCCTGGTTCTGCGCAATGATGCGCAATGACCTTTGGTGACCCCTCTCCCGTCAGTGCTAAGAGGAGCATAAAAAGACCTTGCTGGGTCAGGCTGGTGTGTCCTGGTCCTCACTGCTGGGTGACGGACCCGAACTCAGGTTTTCGTTTCTGGAAAACTCTTTAATGCATAAATCTCAACAATACATGGGTAAGGGTTGAAGGAGCTGCTGGTGACAGTGATGTTGCAAGGTCAGGTGGTATCCGGTGAGAATAACTTCTTGTTACCCCCTAAAACACACTGAAATTATTAAAAGAAGGAAGTGCTAAACCAGGCTTCCTCAATCTCGGCCCTCCAGATGTTTTGAGACTACAATTCCCAGCATCCCTGACCAACTCCTGGGATCATGGGAGTTGTAGGCCAAAAACATCTGGAGGGCCGAGGTTGAGGGAGCCTGTGCTAAACCAATCCCGCCCCTGCTCCTGCTTGCACGGGAGTAGGAGCTCGATCGAGGCTGCTCAGCTGTGGAGGTGCAGGCGCCGTCACACTTTCCATTACGGGGTTCACGGCTGGGGGCTCCCTTAAACTTCTCCCCTCCAGGGAGAAGTCTAAAGGAGCCCCCACCTCAGCATCACAGCCCCTGCACCACCTGAAGGCAGCCAGGCAGAATAGTTGCTGGGGTCACGGAAGGTGGAGACAGCCTGGCAGCTACCTCAGAGGTGGTTCAGGGGCCCTAAATTGCAGCTGCTGGGCTGCCTCCACCTACTCGCAAAGTGGCAAAGCTCCGCCCCCTTTCCCACTCGGCAGCTCGGGAGTAAGGGGAGGCTTGGCAGGTGGGCGGCGCACCGAATGTCACCCCCCTCAGAGATGACACCTGGGGCAGTTTATCATTCATTTTGCTCCCAGTGGTCTATGTTCACTCCTATATATATATATATATATATATATATATATATATATATATCCATATATAGTGGTACCTCGAGTTAAGAACTTAATTCATTCTGGAGGTCCGTTCTTAACCTGAAACTGTTCTTAACCTGCCTAAAGCACCACTTTAGCTAATGGGGGCTCCCGCTGCCACTGCGCCGCCGGAGCACAATTTCCTTTCTCAACCTGAAGCAAAGTTCTTAACCCGAGGTGTACATATTTTATGGGCTAATAGCCGTAAATAAATAAATTTGACAAATCTTAACCCGAGGTACTTTTTCTGGGTTAGCGGAGTCTGTAACCTGAAGCGTCTGTTACCTGAAGCATCTGTAACCCAGGGTACCACTGTATAGAGATTCCTCCGAATCTCAGGACTCCCCCCCCCACACCCTCCATGGGGTCCCATTTTAAACATTTAAAACTGCATATTCCTCCATACTCTAATTTTTATATCAATCCATATTATCCATGGTAATTGTTACACTACAAGTAGAATCAAAATCCTGCTAATGTTCCTATCTGCTTACAGTGGTCTCCTAAATAATGTATAAATTTTTCCCATTCTTTTATGAAGTTTTTGTCCTCTATGTTTCTGAGTTTTCCAGTCCGTCTCGGCATAGTCCATTAGATTGGTTTGCCATTCCTCTCTGGTAGGGACTTTGTCTTCTTTCCATCTCTGGGCTAATAATATCCAAGCGGCGGTTGTTCCATCCATGAAAATTCTTTTCTGCTCCATTGTTTAGTGCAAATTATTTAATACAAATAACGTTTCACAGAGACTGCAAATTAGCTAGGTTTGCATTAGAAACCAAACCAAACCCTCTTTCTCTCCCATCCCTCTTTGGACCATGACCTTATAATGTCTAAAATCAGATTTTGCAGAGACGATAACAGATAAATAAAGAATAGGAAAAGCTCTTGGAACCACGGAAAAGCTGCCCTGAAGAATAAAAGCAACCCATATTTTCATTTCCACCAGCATTCTTTTTTTTTACATATTCTTTTCTTCCAACATCATGACATGTTGGAAAACATATCCAAAAGGATTCATCAAGATGTCAGTCCATATACTTTGCACAGCTTGCCCCTGTGTCCTCTCTGTCCGGTTCACAGCATGGAAAGCAACCACTTCCAGAAACCTAGTCGGCAACCAATATGTCTGTAACAACTGCCTTGCAAGAAAACTGACACTAATTGAGGTGCCGTGGCCAGTGGAAAGTTGCCAAGTCAGCGAAAGACCATCTGTCACTGAGCCACTGATTTATCGCATTTGGCCTTTTGGTGGCTAGAGATTCGACATTTGTGGCTGACCCCACTTGACGGATGCCACATTTTAGCCCCTCAGGAGCTGCCGTTGCCACACAATAAATAAATTCACCTCTAAGTCAGCAATGAGCTGCTTCATTTTGTAAGCACATTTTTTTAATGGATACGGTTCAAAAGAGAGATGGGTAGGTGGGCGTTTTTGAAGTTCCTTCCCCAATCCCTGCTACTTTTTGTGTTGGCAGTGGTTGTGATGATCACCTTCTTTTTTCCCCCAAATGATTTTTATTGAGATTTAAGAACACCAACACCAACCAACAAAAACATCAGGTCTTACTACATATATCCTACTTTATGCTCCATAGAGCCGTTGACTTCCGTCCTTCCCTTCCACAAGTTTTCCTATTCCAATCTATAATTCACAGTTTCATTAATTAAAAATTACCCCATGACATAAGATTTACTTCAATCCTGCCAACGTTTTCATATTTGTACAGTTCTCACTTATATAAACCATAAATTTACTCCATTCTTTTTGGTACTTCGTCTCCTCCTGATTGCGAATTCTGTGTGTCAATTTAGCCATTTCAGCGTATTCAACCAGCTTTATCTGCCATTCTCTTATCGCTGGAATCTCCTGTAGCTTCCACTTTTGGGCTATCAAAACTCTAGCTGCTGTTGTTGCATACAGATATAGTCTTTGGTCTATCTTCTTAATATCTTCTCCCACCAACCCTAGCAAAAATTCTTCCGGCTTTTTGGAAAAACTATACTTAAACATCTTTTTAAATTCATTATAGACCGAATCCCAAAACTCTTTTATTTTATTACATGACCACCACATGTGGTAGAAGTTGCCATCCTTTTCCTTGCATTTCCAACAAGTTTTACTACTTGTCCTATACATTTTTGTCAATTTGGTGGGAGTGAGATACCAACGATAGACCATTTTCATAACATTCTCTTTTAAGGCAGAGTGATGATCACCTTCTACACTACTGCTGAATACTTTTTATTATTCTTATTATTCTTTTTTTAATAAAAAAATATAAATAAATAAAAACCACAACATGTCAGAGTGAGGGCGAGAAGCAATGTCCTTGCTCTGCTTCGGCTTTGTGACTTTATGAGATTTGATTATGTGATGATATCTAAATCAAATGAGAGGTTGGTGTTCCCAGCCTTCTCTCCCATCCTGTGAAATGAAAAAGCTCCCCCATCAGGAACAGCTATGGCATTTGGGCCGGTTTCAGCTTAGAGAAAGGGCAAGAAAGTGGTTGGGCTTTTCTCATAACCCTGGAAGTTGGGGTGTCCAGTGAAGCTGCAAGTCAGAAGATTCAGGAAAGAAAGAAAGAAAGAAAGAAAGAAAGAAAGAAAGAAAGAAAGAAAGAAAGAAAGAAAGAAAGAAAGAAAGAAGTTTTCTGCACAGTGCGTAGTTAAATTATGCAGTTTACTTCCAAAAGAAGTAGTGATGGTCACCAACTTCAAAGGCTGGAAGATAAGGCTGTACTCCTAGACAGCATCTTAAAAAGCAGAGAAATCACCTTGCCAACAAAGGTCCGTATAGTTAAAGCTATGGTTTTCCCAGTAGTGATGTATGGAAGTGAGAGCTGGACCATAAAGAAGGCTGATCGCCGAAGAATTGATGCTTTTGAATTATGGTGCTGGAGGAGACTCTTGAGAGTCCCATGGACTGCAAGAAGATCAAACCTCTCCATTCTTAAGGAAATCAGCCCTGAGTGCTCACTGGAAGGAGAGATCCTGAAGCTGAGGCTCCAATACTTTGGCCACCTCATGAGAAGAGAAGACTCCCTGGAAAAGACCCTGATGTTGGGAAAGATGGAGGGCCCAAGGAGAAAGGGACGACAGAGGACAAGATGGTTGGACAGTGTTCTCGAAGCTACCAGCATGAGTTTGACCAAACTGCGGGAGGCAGTGGAAGACAGGAGTGCCTGGCATGCTCTGGTCCATGGGGTCACGAAGAGTCGGACACGACTAAACGACTAAACAACAACAACAACAAGGCTGTACTCCAGGGTTGCCATTTGTCCTGTATAATACAGGGTTGTCCCGTATTTCAATGTAAAATGCTACATCCTGTAATAATACAGTTTTGTCCTGTATTCTTGGTCTCTCCCCCCCCCCCCCCCGCCAAATTAATGATCTTCTCCAAATGCATGTCTTTGAAAGGGTGTGTGAAAGTCATGTAGCCAAAGTCTGGGTAGCCAAGCACAGTGTCAGGCGTGGAGAGTCCTCCTCTCCCTTTGGTGTCTTCACAGATAAGAATTAACGAGCAATTGATAGATTTATAGTCTTTTTATTACATTGTCATGTTGCAAGCACAAATATTCAGCTCTCCGCAAGGAGGGCAGTTGGCTACTCTAAATCCTTCCCCTGACTTCTCCAGCATTTGGGGCACCAACGGGAAATTCCTCCCTCCCTCTGACTCCTTTGCTCTCTGATACGTTCAGATCTCCGAGTCCGTGGTGGTGGGAGGGTCCCCCACACTCTCAAATGACGTCTCATCTAGCTGCTCCCTCCCTTCCGGTTCCCTTGTCATTATATCATAACTGAGCAACTCCTCCCTAAGCTGTTCAGCTTCTCTCTGCTTCTGAACACGCTGTGGATAAGGAGGGTGATTCTTCCCTTCCAGCTTTCCATCTGAGAGAAGCTGGTCTGCCAAGGAATGCATTCCCCAGTCCTCATCTTCAGACCATTCCCTGACACACAGACAGATTTACAAATTCTTGTGTATGTGTGCGTGCGTGTATGACAAATTATTATATCTATATCTATATCTATATCTATATCATCTATATCTACATCATCTATATCTACACCTACACCTACACCTACACCTACATCTACATCTATCTATCAATATCTATCTATCTATATCTATCTATATCTATCTATATCTTTCTGTATCTATCTCTATCTATCTATCTATCTATCTATCTATCTATCTATCATCTATCTATCTATCTATCATCTATCTATCTATCTATCTATCTATCATCTATCTATCTATCTATCTATCTATCTATCATCTATCTATCTATCTATCTATCTATCTATCTATCATGTATCTATCTATCTATCTATCTATCTATCTATCTATCTATCTATCATCTATCATCATCTATCTATCTATCTGGTATTTTAACATATCATTTCCAACAATCATATAACATAACTTCTTATCTTATACAATGTTTTAGACTTCCGTCAACACCTCTGATGATTTTTTGTTCTTTATCACTTATTCTGCATTTCTGAATTTCTCTATTACTCTTAATTATAATTAACTAATAACTCTCCTCATAGTCTTTCTTGCAATATTTCAAATAGTCCTCCTTACAAAACTTCTTGCAGCCCTACTAGCGTGATCTGTTCATTACAGTTACTTTTCAAATTGTTCATATATTTACTCCTTCCTGTTAATTTATCCAATTCCGCATAGTCCATCAGTTTCATCCACCATTCTTCTTCCGTCGGTAATTCTTCTTGCTTCCAGCGTGTGTGACAAATTCCAGAGAGGTCATCCTGTTGTGCTGCAATAGATTGCTTTGAAGTCACTTCAGCACCAGATGAAAACAAAATCATGCCCTACCCATATTGCCTCGCCCTGCCCTGTATTTTGCCAGAACAAAGGGGGCAATGCTATACTAGCCACAATGGCTGTGTTCTGCTTCCATTATTGATGACAGTATGCCTCTGAATGCCGGTTGCTGGCAATTGCAACTGGATGGATGCTTCACATAGGCATGTGTGTGGCAGGACGCTGGATTTGATGGGCCATTGACCCGACCAGCAGGCTCTTTTTATGATCTCAGTCCTGGATAAAATGCCCTCTCCCCCATCACCGCCCCCTGCCATGGTTGGGCTGTAGTCTAGTGCTGTTGCTAAACATCATCTCAAAGAAATTTGAACTTATATATATAATAATAATAAATCCCCGGAAACCCAGAATAAAGAAATTCAAACCCACTTATTGTCTTTTGACATATTAGCCAGGCCTGTAATGGAGCTAAGTAGTTCTAAGAGGCTTGGTGGTCGGCAGAAGCCATCTCAAACCGATCGACTGCAGAGTGCCCTTTTAAATTATGTATCGGAGTAGCCTTTTTCTGAAACTGCCTTAAAATCCCTGTCCACTGTATTTCTTGCTTACAGCCCTATTCCATGCACTTTATGGGCCCCATGCCATTGATTCTTGAACGCTGATACCCTGCAAAATTAAAGAGCAGCATCCGGCAAGAGTTCAGAAAGGAATGAGTGGCTGCAGTTTTCCAAATGGGTCTCTCTTGCGCACCCCTCCCTCCTTCCTGGCTGCAGGGGGAGAAGGGAAAAGATCTCTAGCGCATCTCCAGATATTGTGGTTTTACACAAACAGCCTGGGCATATATGAATCACACCAGTTAATTGGTTTCCCCTTCTTTCCAGGGAAAGCTGGGGATTATAGTTCTGTTAGGATGGGGAAGTGCTGCTACACTTGGGTGCTGCTTAAGGGTTTCCCCATATGCATCTGGTTGGCCACTGGGAGAAGTAGACCAGATGGGTCTTGGGACTGATAAAGAAGAGAAGAAAAAGAAGAGTTTGGATTTGATATCCCGCTTTATCACTACCCGAAGGAGTCTCAAAGCGGCTAACATTCTCGTTTTCCTTCCTCCCCCACAACAAACATTCTGTGAGGTGAGTGGGGCTGCAAAGAAGTGTGACTAGCCCAAAGTCACCCAGCAGCTACATGTGGAAGAGCGGGGAAGCGAACCCAGTTCACCAGATTACGACTCTACTGCTCTTAAGCACTACACCACACTGGGCTCTTCTTGGGTTAAAAGGTAAAGGGACCCCTGACCATTAGGTCCAGTCGTGGCCGATTCTGGGGTTGCGGCGCTCATCTCACTTTATTGGCTGAGGGAGCCGGCGTACAGCTTCCGGGTCATGTGGCCAGCATGACTAAGCCACTTCTGGCGAACCAGAGCAGCGCACGGAAACGCCGTTTACCTTCCCGCCGGAGTGGTACCTATTTATCTACTTGCACTTTGAAATGCTTTCAAACTGCTAGGTTGGCAGGAGCAGGGACCGAGCAACGGGAGCTCACCCCTTCATGGGGATTCAAACCACTGACCTTCCGATCGGCAAGTCCTAGGCTCTGTGGTTTAACCCACAGCGCCACCCGCGTCCCTCTCTTCTTAGGTTAAAGGAGGGTTAATGTGGACCTTGAGCTTGTTTGGAGGTTCTAGCAGGGGAGCGCAGCTATCGTATATCCTTGACCGAAGAATGGTACACTCCTGCTGTCTGGGATGGGTTTCCTCTTCCACTGAGTGTGCAGCTTCAGGACAAACATACATGGAGAGTGGTGACACCTGCCTAGCCAGCAAAATCAGCCGATTCAACCCTGGCGATCAATGAGGTGACAGATGTTGCAGCCAGATCGCCCTCACATTTACCTCTAACAATGGTACTAGTAGGCCCAGTATTTAGCACTTCTTCCCCCCAAAACGCCATTGATCTCTAATGCAAACTTAGGTGTTGACTGCAGGCAACAGAGTAAGTGGACTCCAGTACTCGATCTAGCACTGACTCGCCTTCTTCATACAGGTGACTTAAGGGCTATTCATACTGCTATTATCTCAGCTACCTCTGCTGCTGAGGCCACACATTTATTTAAGATCTTGACTGACAGGTTGCAAGACCTCTTCAGATTTGAGATCAAGAGCGGTGGCTCAAGAAGATCAATGGGAACTTCCAGCTGGTTCGACAAACGTTGCAAGCAAGCTAAAAGCCAGCTGAAGAGCGTTTGCCATAAATATAAATTGGGTTAATGTGGGTTGGGGCCAGGGGCGCCAGCTCCTGGGGGCCAAGCCCTTTTGGCCCCCAAATATTTTTTGGGTGGGGGCTGGGTCCCCCAACATCCAAAATGCACAGAGGCAAAGCATGGAGCTGAGCGCATCTTGGTTCTTGTGGCCGGCTACCAGTGGCGTAGCGTGGGGGCTGCAGGGGGGGCCGGCCGCACTGGGCGCAACATCTGGGGGTTAGGGTTAGGGGGCGCAAATCCACGGGTTAGGGGGCACAAATCCACGGGTTAGGGGGCGCAAATTATTTGCCTTGCCCCGGGTGCTGACAACCCACGCTATGCCCTGCCGGCTACTTCCCTTCCTCCCCCTGCAGCTGCAGAGGGGAAGGAGGATCAAAGCAGCCTCTCACCATTGGTGGCACCAAGAGGAGGTGGAGGAGGAGCCACCAGCCATTGAAGCCATGTGACAAACACACCCGGCTCCGCTTGTGGCTCCTCCCAACGTCCTGACATTACATGTTGTCAGGGACTAAACTGAAGGGGGCAAGATTTAGGAGGAATGGTGGAGATTGCTCCACCCTTCTCCTGAAGCTTCCAGAGAAGTGGAAGGCAGTGCCTGTTAGAATTCCTGCTCCATGATTGCAGTCATGGGATTTTTGTCTATCACATGACGGTATATGTTTTGACTCCACAGAGTGGGAAGTGACAAAGACAGGATGTTTGTGTTACTGTGTTTCATGAAGTGGGACTATTGTCCTTAGTTCATTCTCTTTGCTGTCTGATGCTAGAGAGAGAGGGAGCCATGTTGCAGTGCTCTGTGTGTGTTTATATGTAAATAAAGTAGATTAGCCAAAATGCTGAGTTGCTGAGGTCTGTCATGTGAAATGTGCAAACTCTGCGGATCCTAAGTGTGCGGTGTTGGTTGGCATCGGTTGCTGTGATGTTCGAGCAGAAGAAAGCTTTTGAAGCTCCCGAATGATCAACCAAGAGGGAGGGAACATGCCAGTCGGGCATGTGTCTCTGCCAGGGTCCTAATCGAGTGTAGGCTGAACTCCTGGCAGTACTGTCGTACCTTGGTTGTCAAACTTAATCCATTCCAGGAGTCAAAAACTGAGGTATGGCTTCCAATTGGCTGTAGGAGCGTTCTGCACTCCATTGGAAGCCATGGAAGCCGCGTTGGATGTTTGGCTTCTGGATTTGCGGTGTTCGGGAGCTAAAACGTCTGGGTACCAAGGCGTTCGACAACCGAGATATGACTGTATTGAATTACAGTAGTGGTTTGAGGAAGGTCACAGTTCAGACACAGGCAAACATAAGTGTTGGGAGGTGCTGGAAGGGGGGAGGCGGGGAGGCAGAGCCAGATCAGTCAGTTGACACGTTATCACTGGAGAGCACTTCTGACCCCCCTGAGAAGGAGAAAGCAAAGTCCCCGTGCTACTTCTTAGTTATAAAGGCCAGCAAGTGGAAATGGAGCCAGTAATGGAGCTGGATGTGAGCACAATGGAAGAGCTTCTTCCTCCTGCCCTTCTCCTGATCTCAGTGGTGTCAAATGATTACTAGAGGGAGGGTGCCTGATTTTGGGCCAAACAACTGAGAGCTGGTTTCTGGTGCTATAAAACAAGATGCCTTGGATTCCCAAGGCAGCAAGCCTAGGGTTAATCCACTAACTGCTAATAGATCCCACAGAGCAAGATCAGCCACTAGCCTAAGGGGAACAGGCACAAGCAAGCACTTAGTATGTTGTATTTACACTTTTCCAGGCTCATAGTAGCAATGAGACGGACGAACCTGTCAATTTCAGTTTCTCTCAGTTTCACATTTCCCCGATCTGAAATTCAGCTATGTTTCTGCAGCAATCTGCTATTTTCTTTTCTAAAAAAAAAAACCTATCGTGATAAAATGTCAATGTTAAGTGCAGCTTTCTCTGAATATGTGTGTTTTATGCAGTTCTGACTAATAGGCATATTTCTGCAAGCAGTTGTCCCTAATTCAATGCATATTTGTTTGTTACTATAATACATGCACCTTTATGCACATTCCCCCTAATACATGCATTTTACCACATTGTTTGATTGATGATGATGATGATTATGAATACCCAGCCTTTTCCCCCTGACAGGAAAACTCATGTCGACTTACAGAGAACACCACAAAATTCAGAGATGCATGAATTTTCGGGCATAATTGTGTTTTTGTTTGCCAGTTGGCTCAAAAAGTGAGAGTGAGGTGATTTCCCCACTAAAAGTCAAACCAAATCAAATTCCTCCACTGTCCCTCTGCTACTCTGTGGCTGCATCCCAAATAGATCAAAGAGGAGACAGTGATGGAGGATCAACAGTGGCCTGTGCGCTATCATCTCCTTTAATTACATCTTCCATCTAATTCTGTTCCGTATGTTGCTTGGGAAGGCAACACCTATTGATCTAACATCCATTCTGACATGTAGTGATGCTCGCAGAGCATCAGAAGCCCCACCGAGACACTGTCAGCTAATATGGCAACTCAGCCGGGGAGAAATTATGAACCTAGATTTCTGACCGTGTTCCTTATCATTAGCTGGGAAGTGTGAAGTTCTCTTGCAAGGTGGATTGATATCTGAGTCCAAATTCATAAGCCCAGAGGTATACTCTGCATTCCTGTTTTCCACCCTCTTGGTTTTATCCCGATGAGTTTCAATTTTATGTTAAAGGTCCTGCTTTTTTGTGTATAGTCGTACCTGAAGGAGCATCTCCATCCCCATCGTTCACTGAGATCCAGCGCCAAGGGCCTTCTGGCGGTTCCCTCATTGCAAGAAGTGAGGTTACAGGGAACCAGACAGAGGGCCTTCTCGGTAGTGGCACCCACCTTGTGGAACACCCTCCCTTCAGATGTGAAGGAAATAAGCAGCTATCCTATCTTTAAAAGACATCTGAAGGCAGCCCTGTTTAGGGAAATTTTTAATATTTAATGCTGTATTGTTTTTAACACTTGATTGGGAGCCGCCCAGAGTGGCTGGGGAAACTCAGCCAGATGGGCGGGATATAAATAAAAAAGTTGTTGTTGTTGTTGTTGTTGTTGTTGTTGTTGTTGTTGTTGTTGTTATTGGTTTTTGAACAGCTTAGTTTTGGAATGTTTTGGCTCCCAAATGCCACAAACCCAGAAGTGACTGTCCCGGTTTGCGAACTATTTTTGAAAGCTGAATGTCCGACGGGGCTTCCGCAGCTTCCGATTGGCTGCAGGAGCTTCCTGCAGCCAATCGGAAGCCATGCTTGGGTTTCCAAACGTTTTGGAAGTCAAGCAGACTTTCGGAATGGATTCCATTTGAGTTCCAAGGTACTACTGTATACAGCTTGGGAGCAGGATACCTGAAAGATCATCTCAGCCCTTATAAACCCATAACGTAGGAATCAGGCCTTTAGTGTTGCATGCCCTCTGACATTTCTCCAATGAAAATAGGGATGTCCAATTCCATAACAACAACAATAAGAACAACAACATTTATACCCCACCCAACTGACTGGGTTGCTGCAGCCACTCTGGGCAGCTTCTAACATATAATAAAACATGCCAAAACATTAAACATTAAAAACTTCCCTCTACAGATGTATTCTAAAGGTTGAATCATTACTTATTTCCATGGCTCGGAGGTCACGTAACTCCATAGCCTTCAACATTTCTTCGATGAAAATAGGGACGTCCTACGGAAAAGTGTGACATTACAGGATCAAATCAGAAATCAGGATGGCTTCTGTAAATCCAGGACTGTCCCTGGAAAATAGGGACACTTAGAAGGTCTGGTGTTGTGGTAACTACCTTTTTGAATTCCCTCTCTTTGAATATTAGTCAGGTGCCATCTCTGTTGTCATTTTGGTGCCTACTTAAGACCTTCTTCTTCCAGCAAGCCTATTAAAGCAGAATTCTTTCCCAGTCTGTCTGTGTGTTGGAATAGTTTTTTAAAAAGATGTATTTCTGTTCTTTTCTGCCCTGGGTTTTTTGAGAGGAAGGGCGGGCTATAGATTTAAGAATGAATGCCTGTCATATTTTTTATATTTTGTTCTCACCACCCTGAGAACATGCATACCCCACAAGTGTCCTGCAAAAACTAGGACATACTGTTTTTTATCATGAAAGAACGGCAGCCATTTTGGATGCTGTGATCTCACGGCATGATTCCCCCCCCCCTGAAAAAGTGTTGCAATCTTGTGCAGTGCCCCCAGACACATGTTTTTGAGCGCCATGCCCAGAAAAAGCACTTTTTCGGGGGGCGGGACAGAAGTACAAAATAGCGCGAGATTACGGCAACCAAAATGGCTGCCGTACTCTCATGATTAAAAAAGGGAAGATGGCATCCAGGAAGATGACACCCCAGATTTTGGAGGGTATGGAACATGTTTTTAATGGATGAGCGCTGATTCTGCAGGGTTCTCTCCCAGCCCTACATGGAGATGCTAGAGATTTTGCACACCAAACATGTGCTCTACCACTCCACCATGGCCCTTCCACCACAAACACACTCCCAACCCACTCCTAACATGCCCAACTAAGCTCTCACACCAGCAAGGCCAGAACTACAGACCTTGCCACAGCAGTGAAGAAGGAGGAACTCCACATCAGATCTTTCTCTCCAAGATCAGAGTTCTTTCTCCCACCTCAGAGAGGGAGACCCAATGGAACAGGGTCCCTAGGACGCCCTCCTGGGGGATGAGGATGTAGGATGTGAAACACAAGAGCAGTCAAGTACAACATTCCTAGAGTGAACATGTTTGCACATGGGGAGGAATGTTTGTCCAGCCAGCAGGTAAACTTCCTGTTTCCTTCTGGGCTGGGACAGACTTCCTCTGCATGTGGCTAGAGGTGGGTGTGGTTACCTGTCCAGGTAATGACAAAAGCACAGGGCAGGGCAGCTATCTCTCTCTCTTTCAACACATGCATCAAAGAAACAACATCTACTAAGCCAAAGATGCTTCCAGCCAAGAGAGGACAAAGGGACTGTCTTCTTATGAGATAGATTCCAAGTGTATGTTACTTCGTTAAGCTAAGTCTGCCTTCTGGTAACTGATTGTGAACAGAATGTGAGTAAACTCTTTTTATATTTTTGTAGAAGACTGTGTCATGTCTTATCTTTTATGAGGGAAAAAGGGAAAAATACCAGAACAGTTATTATAGAGGCTTTAGCGAGCCTGAGCAAACACAGAAGCTGCAAAGTTTAAAATAAGGGGAATGTTACTCTGCTGAAATTGTGGAACTTGTTAACACAAGTTGGATAAGGATATAATCAGACAATATATCCTCTCCTGCATCCGTGAACATTCCCACAGAGGATATGATTGCCATCCTCATCAACTAAAAAAATCCTTTAATTGATTGCCACAGCCCTAGATAACCTTCACCTGTCAAAAGTTCCTGTGGATGAATTTCAGATTCAGAGAAAGCCCCGAAACTTTCAGTTCAGCGTATTGCTGCCTGTGTACTACACTTTGTTTTTTGTGAAAATGTGTGCCCCCTTATTTATCATCAGCCAACTGATGACTGCCTTAGCCAACACATTCATAAAAGCATTACTTGGGGTTTGTTGTTCATTTTTCGGGGCATGATACATCAGAAAGGTCAATGCCTCTCGACTAATTCAATTACAACGTGCTCATCTATCACACCAGGTCTGCGAAGCCTTGGTTGGCTCACAGCTTTCGTTTGACGAATAGCAGAGGCCTGTGTGTGCATATGGGCTGCTCTGCTTTAATTACTGGCCTTGTGGGTGATATGAAAAGTGGGGGCTGCCGTGGGTTTCTTCAAACGTATCCTACTTATTTCCCTCCCCCACCCCTTTCCCAGCGACGCCAGTCAAAGGTTCAGACAAAGCTTTAGTGATACGATTTGATTTATAGCTCGGCCTTTATTATTTGTACGCCATCTTGAATCGGTGCATTTTAAATTAAAAACGCTGTGTGACTTGAAGAGCACAAATTCCGGCTTCTCAAGAGACGGATTCTGAACTGGAAGAAGAGGATTATATGGACTGCATGAAAAGCAATAGAATCTATCTTCAGGAGGAAGGTCCAGAGCTATTTATTTCTTTAGTTATAAACCATAACAAAACAAAAAGAAGAAAACACATTCAGAGCTGAGCTGCATAGTCTATGGCTCACTGACAGAACGCCTGTTTCCCATGTATGAAGTCCTGGGTTCAAGGTAGACTGGGAAAGACGCCTATCTGAAATCCTGGAGAGCTTCTGCTAGTCAGTGGAAACATTTCTGAGCCAGATGGCCGATAGTCTGATTTAAGGCCGCTTCTTGCATTCCTAGGGACATGGCCGGTGCTGTGGTCTAAACCACAGAGCCTTGGGCTTGCTGATGAGAAGGTCAGCGGTTCGAATCCCCATGACGGGGTGAGCTCCCGTTGCTTGGTCCCTGCTCCTGCCAACCTAGCAGTTCAAAAGCACGTCAAAGTACAAGTAGATAAATAGGTACCGCTCTGGCGGGAAGGTAAACGGTGTTTCCATGCACTGCACTGGTTCACCAGAAGTGGCTTAGTCATGCTGGCCACATGACCCGGAAGCTGTACGCCGGCTCCCTCGGCCAGTAAAGCAAGATGAGCACCGCAACCCCAGAGTCATCCGAGACTGGACTTAACGGTCAGGGGTCCCTTTACCTTTAACCTGCATTCCTGTGCTGCCATGAATATGGGACTTTGTTTTCTGAGAGTACATTCCCTCTAACCACTGGATCAAACTCCTTAATTTAACTTCAACTGTTTGTGTGTGTGTGTGTGTGTGTGTTTACTGGCTTTGCTAATATAAAAACCACCACATTTCTCTTCGTTGCTGGGTGGAATGCTTTTTGCTTCTAAACTATCACATGGCTCAAGACTGCTATGGATAAAGTCATCTGGTCATGCACACTCCTGCGTCTTTATGTGTAGAGCTCAGGTGATTCCCCAGATGTTGAATGAGAAGTTGCACAAACTTGAGGTAAATCACTCGGAGTAGAGAACTTTGCAAGTATAATTAAGTTTCTGAGCAGATATGGAGAGAGGACTGTTTAGTGGAGAGGCAGACAGATGGCTAAGTAGGGAGCCCAGGCTAATTTGACGGCCTCTTTTTGAGCTGTAATGAACGAGGCTTTTCAGATTCATTGACCTAATTTGTGCATTTCATTCTTTGCATATGAATAGTCAACAGTATATCCACAATCCTTTTCAAACGTTCACCAAATCCAAAGATTTCCGGCAAGCTTATTTGTGATAGAGCGGTAGGGCGGTCATTGGTCCCACTTACTTTATATAGAAACAGTCCATCGAATGAAGGACTGTCTGGGTCCAAGTCTGGGTCGAAAAGTTCCAGTCCTGTTATTTATTGCAGGATATTTTAGGTAGACTGGAAGTAGTGATTGGGGATAGCAGTTTGGTGTCTGAAAGGGAAATGCTGGAGAAGTTGGGTGGATGGTGTGGGGGGCTTTGGGGGATGTGTGTGAAGTGTGAGAGCAGAACAAGATGAGAGATGTCAAAAAAGTAACAGGCAATGTATTTTTTGTGTGGATGCAAATGGAAATTAGGTCTGATGTGCATGTGTTAGTGTGGGGAGGGAAACTTAAACTGACTTTGAGGTGTCCATGCTGGGACATCAAAGAGAGGTAAGGTAAAGGAACCGTGGACAGTCAAGTCCAGTTGAATTCGACTATGGGGTGTGGCACTCATCTCTGCTTTCAGGCCGAGGGAACTGGCATTTGTCCACAGACAGATTTCCGGGTCATGTGGCTAACATGACTAAACCGCTTCTGGCACAACGGGACACCGTGATGGAAGCCAGAGTGCACAGAAACGCCATTTACCTTCCTGCCGCAGCAGTATCTATTTCTCTACTTGCACTGGCATAATTTCGAACTGCTAGGTTGGCAGGAGCTGGGACAGAGCAACGGGAGCTCACTCCGTCACGGGGATTCGAACCGCTGACCTTCTGATCGGCAAGCCCAAGAGGCTCAGTGGTTTAGACCACAGCACCACCTGCATCCACAAGTGGGGAGAGTGTTGTGCTTATGTCCTGCTTGAGGATTTCTCACGGGCATTCAGATGGCCACTGTGAGAGCAGGAAACTGAATTAGATTGAGTGTTTAGTCTGATCTGGTCTTTTATTCCAGTCAGACCCTAATATCCTATCCTCTTTCCACTTTTTTTTTTGGGGGGGGGGTTATCCCCAACCATCCATGCTCACTGAGCATGTTCAGTGCTGGCAGGGCTGCTTTGCAAGGGGTGAAGATCCTGGTGGCGGAATCCCAGCTGCATTAATATCTTGGATGAGGTAGCCTGCGTTTGTCCACAGACAGCTTTCCAGGTCATGTGGCCAGCGTGACTAAACCGCTTCTGGCGCAAAAGAACACCATGACAGAAGCCAGAGCGCATGGAAATGCCATTTACCTTCCTGCTACAGCAGTACTTATTCATCTACTTGAACTGGTGTGGTTTTGAACTGCTAGGTTGGCAGGAGCTGGGACAAAACAATAAGAGCCCTCCCCATTGCGCAGATTCAAACTGCCAAACTTACAATTGGCAAGCCCAAGAGGCTTGGTGGTTTAGACCACAGCGCCAACAGCATCCCAGTTTACCTTACCTTTACCTTCAAAGAGAGACCACAGCATGAAACCACTGAATTGCAATTCAAGAGGTTCAGTGCTGTCACTTGTGGAATGGATCGATACAATGGGTTTTATCATACATTACAGTGGTACCTCGGGATGCGAACAGGATCCGTTCCGGAGCCCCGTTCGCATCCTGAATGGAACGCAAGACGCGACGGTGCGTCTGCCCATGTGCGGGTCACGTTTCGGTGCTTCTGCACATGCACGTGACATCATTTTGACTGTCTGCGCATGCGCGCACGGCAAAACCCGGAAGTAATGCGCTCCGTTACTTCCGGGTCGCCGTGGAGCACAACACGAATTTGCCTAACCCGAAGCGTATTCATCCCGAGGTATGACTGTAATTGGCTTACCAGTGTCAGGATGTCGGTGTTATCAACATAGTTCTCTCTGTGTGTGGATGCATACTGTTAATAATGTAATTATCACCATCTGTACTTTTCTGCATTTCATTTCCTTTTCACCTCACTGTTTACAATTCTACACACACACACACACACACACACACCATGAACGTGTATAAATTCTTTGACTAAGGACTGTCTGCTGTTTTTGCTGAAAGAGACTGACGCACCTGCCCCTCTGGGAATAAACTCAAGATCTATGCCTTTTCCTTGCACTGCGTTTCCATGTTGGAAAAGGTGAGCCTGTTTATCTTCTGCTTTTCTGGCAGCGATGGACTCTGAATGATGAGCACTTGGGGACCAAGCAACCACCATTCCTGTGGTGCCCATGACTCTGATAAATGATAGCGTAAGTGGATTTAAACTGTATCCCTCCAGCATTTGATATGATTTAGGCTTCAGAAGGTTGGGAGCATTATCTGTGTGTAATAGCATTTAGGCTGCATTGCTATTTAAAAAAGAAAAGAAAAACGAAAAACATTTATGGGATTATGACCTAAGTGGCTTTTTGAAGAGCATCCAGCACTATAGCCAATAATAGAAAACATATTTCCCCATCTCAAAGCCATCCTTGCTTCTAGCATCTCACTATCTCTCTTCTCTGAGGTTAACCAGAGCAGTCTGGAAATGGATCTCCTGAGTGAGTCATTTCTTTTTTAAAATAGATAGAGACAGAAGACTGTTCGACTTCCGAAACGTTTGACAACCGAGGCGCAAAGGGCTGTTGGCAATTTCCATTGAGAAAATGGAAAAACATGCAGCGGAAGCCATTCAACTTCCAAGGTGTGTTCAAAAACAGAAGCAATTACTTCCAGGTTTTCAGAGTTCAGGTTCCGAAATGTCCAGCTTCTGAGACGCTCGGAAACCTAAGTTCCACTGTAGATCGATCGATCAATCAATCGATCAATTGATTGATAGTCATTTTAGAGAGCTCACCAGGGGATATCCTTGTGCAGTTCTGTATGTGCCTACTCAGGATAGGGAGGGTGTTTTGTGGATGTCCCTAGAGTGATTCGTCCTGCTCCTTCCCAGAATTGAGCAGGAGGGAGGGAGGAACGAGGACGAGGCCACATGGAGTAGGCATGAGGGCAGTACGTTCCCGCTTCAAACAAACTCACCACAACAAGCTGGGTTTGGAAAGGCGCCTCTCACCAGCTCTGCAGAATTAACTCCTTCCCAGGAGCAAACAGCAGGAGGATGTGCAGTAGGGCCCTGGCCGAGTCATGGAGAGGGAGGGTGCAGATTTGGAGATATCCTGGAAGGACAGCTGACCCGAAGAGGGGGAGAGAAAGAAGGTGGACCAATGGCACCCCTGATCAGTCATTATGGCACCCAAAGGTGAGGCGGCACACAGGCTGAAATTCTCTGCTCTATAGTATTGGAGAGATAAAAAGGTAAAGAGACCCCTGACCGTTAGGTCTAGTCACAGACGACTCTGGGGTTGCGGTGCTCATCTCGCTTTACTGGCCGAGGGAGCTGGTGTACAGCTTCTGGGTCATGTGGCCAGCATGACTAAGCTGCTTCTGGCGAACCAGAGCAGCGTACAGAAACACCATTTACCTTCCCGCCACAGCAGTACCTATTTATCTACTTGAACTTTGATGTGCTTTTAAACTGCTAGGTTGGCAGAAGCAGGGACTGAGCAACGGGAGCTCACTCCGTCGCGGGGATTCGAATTGCCGACCTTCTGATCAGCAAGCCCTAGGCTCTGTGGTTTAACCCACAGCACCACCCACGCCCCTTATCGGAGCGATAGATCAGTGCAAAATCACATCCTAACACAAACCAGTAGAATATTGATCCAAGCACAAAATAGGCACTGGGTATCTATGTCTTCCTATGGCATAGTAACATAGTAAACGGCTCAGGAATGCAATACCTCAGGGACTGCTTCTTCCCATATGAACCTACCCAGACCTTGAGATCATCTTCTGAGGCCCTTCTTCGTGTGCCTCCTTCTTGAGAGGTCCAGAGGGTGGCAACATGAGAACAGGCCTCCTCAGCCATGACCCCCCCCATCTGTGGAATGCTCTCCCCAGGAAAGTTCACCTGGTGCCTTAATTATACACCTTTAGGTGCCAAGCAAAAACATTCCTTTTCAACCATGCCTTTGGTTGATCCGATTTACATCCTATGCCCTTTTAAAATGAGTTTTTTTGGGGGATGGGGGGCTATTGGGTTGTTGTTTTATTTTTGTTGGGTGTTTTGTGGTTTTATGTCTTGATTCTGTGAACTGCCCTGAGACCCCAGATATAGGGAGGTATATAAATTCAATAAACAACAATAACAACAATAACAAAACAACAATGTACATCATCAAATTTATGAGCTAATTTCTGTTACAAACAGTAACAGTTTCTACATACACAAATTCACTCCCCCCCCCCCCCCCCAGCTTTCAGTCTTTTTTGCTGTTTGGCTCAGTATCTAAACAGAAGCTTATCTGAATGTGTCCAGAACATCACAGAGTTGGGAAATTCAGAAAAACCAGATTTCAAATGTGGTATCGAAGCCAGCATAGCTTTTACATAGTCATTTTGGAGAAGTGCCATTTTGACCAGTGGGATTTCTTTAAAGTAAAATAAGTTCATGGTTGCAAACAGCGGTATTAAACAGTTTGTTTCCTGGCATTGTGCCATCCTGTTTTGTTCAAAGACCAGGAGGAAGGTGACTATGGCAAAGAAGAAGAAATTATTTCTTTTTAAATAAAAACCTTACTCATTTTGGTTACACCCAAATGATTCTCTACTGTAGTCACAACAGATGCTTTAGTCCCATTGATCTATGTAACCATAATAATCCTCGACATGGTGTTATATAGCAAGCACAGATTGGTTGCATTTCTAACACAGAGCATGTTAAACCTCCTGATCTCCAAATCCACTGAAATCTTCTTACTGAGGACTAGTGTGTTAATTGTGTTTAGGTCTTGAATCTGAGACAGCAGACACAGGAAACTGCATGCTAAGCAGTGGCATAGCGGGGGGTGAGGCCCACAGGTGTGGTTGCCCCAGGTGCAAAATTGTTAGAGGTAGAAAATGTCAACACCCAGTGCTGCCTCAATACAGCTGCATGCTTCCATCATCTCCATGCGAACCAGGAATTGACCTTTCCAGACAATGGAACAACTCTTATTTTATTTTATTTTAAGTTTATTCATTTGATTTTTCAGATTAAAGTTTTACAGTCATATATCTGACATAAAAACAAGATTCCAAAGACCCTCCTGCCCTTTGTGGGTCCTGTTATTAATCATTTCCTCCTGCACCTTTTATAATAATCCAAATCCTTTACATCTCCATTATTTCCAAAGTTCACCGCTAAACTACAAGTATTATTCCAATCCTACTAACAATTTTAACTGTTTACAATGGTTTTTAAGATAAATTATAATTTCCCCCCATTCCTTATTTAAATTTTGGTCTTCCTGATTTCTGATTCTTCCGGTCATTTTTGCCATTTCGGCATAATCCATCAACTTCATCTGCCATTCTTCTCCAGTAGAGACTTTGTCTTCTTTCCATCTTTGGGCCAATAACATCTGTGCAGCTGTGGTCGCATACATAAATAGTCTTTTCTGCTCCATTGGGATTTTGGCACCTAAAATTCTTAAAAGAAAGGCTTCTGGTCTTTTAGAAAAAGTTATTTTAAACATTTTTTTCAGTTCATAATATATCATTTCCCAAAATCCTTTTACTGCCTTATATGTCCACCAGATATGATAAAAGGTGCCTTCTTTTCCCTTGCATTTCCAACATATATTTGATCCAGGGACAATTCTTCTTATCTATGCAGCTGTGATCTTCTGGGTGACATGGACACCGGTAGGCAGTTGAATGTGCATGTGTACTCTGTCTATTTCTCTCCCACCCAACCAGCCCTCCATGTGGCCCTGGGAGCTGACAACCCATGCTGCACCACTGACCAAGTTACACCAGTCGTCCATCTTACACATTGTTGTCTACAATGACTAGTAGCAGTTCTTTGGGGTCTTTCCCATAAATACCTGGAGATGCTGAGGACTAAAACTGGGACCTTCCAAAGGCAAAGGAGGTTCGCCTGTTCCTTCCTGCTGCTTGCCCCTTTCTCCTCTGGGAGACTGGGTGACGGCAGTGGAATTTGTTCAAGTTAATCCACAACATTAGCTGAGTTAAACAATTGCTTTCTGCCCTGTTTGCAAACTGTTATTATAATCAGCAACGGGTCTTTTGCTTATTTGGTGTGTTTACTGTTGTGCTGTTTTACTGCTTGGGTGATAAATAAAGGCATCTCCTAGCTAGTGGTTTCATGGTGGTGGTTATGGCTGATGGGAAGACAGGCAAACAAATGCCAGTGTACTGGAAGAAGCAAAGATCGCCAGTGTCAAAGCGATAATTCTTCAACATCAACTTTGTTGGACTGGTCATGTTGTGCGGATGCCTGATTATCGTCTTCCAAAGCAACTACTCTATTCCAAACTTTAAAATGGAAAGCTTAATGCTGGTGGTCAACAAAAGAGGTTTAAAGAATCTCTCAAGGCAAATCTAAAAAAAATGTAGTATAAACACCGACAATTGGGAAACACTGGCCTGCGAGTGCTCCAGCTGGAGAACAGCTTTTACCAAAGGTGCCATGGGTTTTGAAGATGCTCAAACTCGGGATGAAAGGGAGAAAGGTGCTAAGAGGAAGGCGCACTTGGAAAACGCTCACCATAATCAACTCCCACCCAGAAAACTATGTCCCCACTGTGGAAGGATGTGTGGATCCAGAATTGGCCTCCACAGTCACTTATGGATCCACTGTTAAAACTGTGTTTATGGAAGACAATCTTACTTGGCTACAAGGGATTGCCAAAGAAGAAGGTGGCTATGGCTGAGGAAGGGAGGAAGGGAAGATTGTCTCTCTCTCCCCTCTTCTCCCTGCATCTGGAATGAACACTGAACTGACAGTACTTGGGATGTCATGAAATCTAAGAAATGAAGCTCCCGATCTCAAAGGGGCTTGGCACATGTGGCACATGCATCTGGATCTAAACTGGATCTACTCTGGTTTGGATCTCTTGCTTGGAGCTGGGGCCATGACGACCAACATTCAAGGTGTTGACAAAAGTTGGTGGAGCGCCACATGAGGTTAGAAAATACAATGGTGAGTGACAGATATCTCAAAAGCAATGACAAGTTGTGATGGCCTAACTTCTACAATAATCCTTTCTGATAAAAATATCGATTTTTATTTTTTTGTTCTCAGCAGAGCACATCAAACCGTAGGAAAGTGAAGTTTTGCCCACAGAACACACTTCAGAAGGAACAACCGTTCTCTGAAAAAACACTTGCCGTGCTGATGGCTTTTGAAATTTTGCTTGAGGTTGGTTTGCTTTTATAATCTCAGTCCAGATTCACAAATAATATATTCAGACGGAGGCCACATCCACAGCATATAAAGAATACTTTGACACTACTTTAAGCAGCCACGAATCCTGGAAGCTGTGGGTTGTGAAGGGTGCTGAGAGTTGTTAAGAGACCCCCTATTCCCAAAGCTCAAAGAAAAAGTGGATTGTAAAACTATTCTGGGAATCTACAGTATTTTCTACACTGGCTGGCAATGGCTTTCCAGGGTTTTAGGCAGTTAATGTCTCGCACCCTCACGTGGGGAATCCCAGGGATTTAACCTCTGCCTCTGAGCTACGTCCCTTCCCAAACAGAGCAGCCAAGTTAGCTCCCTTTGGTCAGGAATCAGTAGAAGGTAGTTTGCCAAGTTCCTAAGATTCAAAAGGTAAGAGACTCCAAAGGCTTGAACCTCCCCCTTAGTCTGGTGGGCCGAACTCTTCCATTTGCCCTGCTGGTATCAAAGTCATACGGCTTAACTTTAAAATTTGGGACATTTTCTCTGTGTATAGTCGCACACACACCAGATGCACAGCATTGCTATTTTAATTGACACATCCCCTTTCCCAGGTGTTTGATGGCTGCAGAAATCAAATCAGCTTTCATCCACAGAAAATCTGGAATGTTTCAATTTAAATGTATTGGATTTTCTGAAGCATGGTTAGCTTTTGCATAGAAATGCATTGGGGAAAGATCACAATCTGCATAAAGTCTCCTATTGCTAGAAATGTCAGAAGCAGGGTTCACTGAATGGCAAGGGGGAAAAATGTGTTCCTTTTATTCTTGGAATGAGATTAACAAAAATCGTTTTTATGATCTTCCGGAATTGGAAGTGCGCCAGCTGGTGCAAACACAAGCAAGAACCTTAACAGAAGAAATGGAGGTTTCAGCCCAAGCTATAGTCTAAACGCTAGGTAATTGATATAGAAATTAACATGTAATGTCTAGATGAGGACTTCATTTCGGATATGCTTTTGAAGGCATCCAGTGCCGTTTGGATAGGTGTTCTCAAATGACAAGCAAAGGAAAATGGACCCAAAATATGTTGTTATTACTCCCTGGATAAAGGTCAAATGCAGAAGAGGGTGGGGCTCCTGCCCCCTTAATAAATGGGTAGAAAGGGGTCACACCTCCTGAAATCACAACTATTAAAAGTGCAAAAGCCCCAAACTCTTTGTGTATTTCCCCACTCATCTGCCTCCTCTGAACTCACAGGAACATACAGCTGCATGGTGAGAGTGGCCCTTCTTTGATATTTCCCCATCAGGAAAAGCTTCGCCTATGGCATTTTGTGTTGTGAAAAATGTGCAGGAGCTTTGAGGAAGGGCCATAGCTCTTTAGTAGAGCATGATTTTATCAACATCTATCATGTCACCTCTTGCTTGGCTTTTCTCTAAACTAAAAAGTCCCAAATGTTGCAACCTTTCCCCATTCTCCCTTAGGCATGGGTAGGCAAACTAAGGCCCAGGGGCCAGATGCGGCCCCATCGCCTTCTCAATCCGGCCTGGGCACGGTCCAGGAATCAGGGTGTTTTTACATGAGTAGAATGTGTGCTTTTATTTAAAATGCACCTCTGGGTTATTTGTGGGGTATAGGATTTCGTTCATTTCCTCCCCTTCAAAATATCGTCCAGCCCCCCACAAGGTCTGAGGGACAGTAGACCGGCTCCTTCTGAAAAGGGATCAGCCCTAAGGGATCAGCCTCCATTGCTGTTAGAGCGCTGCTCTGCCTGTAGCAGGGACACGGGTGGTGCTGTGGGTTAAACCACAGAGCCTAGGACTTGCTGATCAGAAGATCGGCAGTTCGAATCCCCACGACGGGGTGAGCTCCCGTTGCTCGGTCCCTGCCCCTGCCAACCTAGGAGTTCGAAAGCATGTCAAAGTGCAAGTAGATAAATAGGTACCACTCCGGAGGGAAGGTAAACAGCATTTCCGTGCACTGCTCTGGTTCGCCAGAAGCGGCTTAGTCATGCTGGCCACATAATCCAGAAGCTGTACACTGGCTCCCTCGGCCAATAAAGCGAGATGAGTGCCGCAACCCCAGAGTCAGTCACGACTGGACCTAATGGTCAGGGGTCCCTTTACCTTTACAGCACAAAAGGTACATTTAGTTTTCCTCCCAAATCTTTTTTATTTTTTATTTTTGAGGATTGCGTAGGATCCAATGCCAGCCCAACCCTTGATCATTTTTGGAAGGGCTCTGTTCTCTTCCAATCCACCCACCCCTTTCTGACAATCCTGCAAACACCCGACTAAGACTATAATCATAACCAACACCCTGAGAAGCAGGTCACAATTAATTCAAATGGGATTGTTGAAAAAATATCCTTAGGATAACGCTGTCCATTTCAAAGGCTTATGATCACCCCTGTTTCTTCTTTTCAACCTCTTATATTTAATTGCACATATTCCACTTATTTCCTCTTCTCCCAGTCTTAACCTCATTATCTCCTGCAAAATGGGTGCTTTGTGCGATTTCCCGCAGCCAAAAGCCATAAAAGTCATTGATCTTGGCTCAGACTGCTATGTTTTTATAGAGTGGGGTTCCCTCCCCCTTTTTCTTTTTTTGGATCGACACTGCCTTGGCACTTGAAGCAATGCATTCGTTTAGCATCCAGATAGTACTTATGTCATCATGGCTATTCCATCAAAGAGGTGGCAGGTTTTGAAGACTAAGGTTAATCTTGGAGAGCTTTGGAGAGTAGAGTCATCCAGCCGTCCAGAAGAAAAGGCATTAGAGGACTTTTAACTGTGTAATCCTGTGCCTTTCTACCAATGGCGACCGGTGCTCATTGTCAACTAAGGAAATCAAACAGCGTTGGATGTCAAATGCATATCCAATATTTATTTGCTTGTTTGTTATACAGTGGTAACTAAAGGTAAAGGGACCGCTGACCATTAGGTCCAGTCATGGCCGACTCTGGGGTTGTGATGCTCATCTCACTTTATTGGCCAAGGGAGCCGGCGTACAGCTTCCAGGTCATATGGCCAGCATGACTAATCCGCTTCTGGCGAACCAGAGCAGCACACGAAAACGCCGTTTACCTTCCCACCAGAGTGGTACCTATTTATCTACTTGCACTTTGACGTGCTTTCGAACTGCTAGGTTGGCAGGAGCAGGGACCGAGCAACAGGAGCTCACCCCATCGCGGGGATTCGAACCGCCGACCTTCTGATCGGCAAGTCCTAGGCTCTGTGGTTTAACCCACAGCGCTACCTGCGTCCCACAGTGGTACCTTGGGTTAAAAACTTAATTCGTTCTGGAGGTCCGTTCTTAACCTAAAACTGTTTTTAACCTGAAGCACCACTTTAGCTAATGTGGCCTACTGCTGCCACCACGCCATTGGTGCGTGATTTCTCTTTTCATCCTGAAGCAAAGTTCTTCACCTGAGGTACTATTTCTGGGTCAGCGGAGTCTGCAACCTAAAGCATCTGTAACCTGAAGCATCTGTAACCTGAGGTACCACTGTATTGTTATCTTGCATTTCCTCCAAGGAGCTCAAGGTGGCCTACGCACTTTTCCTCCTCCCCATTTTATCCTCACAACAACCCTGTGGGGTAGATTAGTCTGTGAGGCCATGGTTGGCCCAAGGTCACGACTTTCATGGATTCATGGCTGAGTGGGGACTCCTACCCTGGTCTCCCATGTCATAGACAAGCACTCTAACCATGGCACCACTCTGGCTATTTGGAGTGTGCCGAGTATATCTGGCATTACTCCAATTGACATTACTATATGACTGTCAGGGACTGGGCAGAGGAGGAATCGTGAAGACCACCTCCCCAGCCTGACCCTTCCAGAGCAGAAGGAGACAGTTCAGAATTGCAACAGGGGTTTGAAGGAGGTCACAGCTCAGAGGAAAATGAGGGGGGAAAGCTGGGAAATTATGGGAGAGGAGGAGGAGGAGGAAGAAGAAGCACCAGGGAAGAGATAGCTGACGGACTCAGGGTCTTTAGAAAGCATTCCAGATCCCCCACTCCCAGAACCCAGCGGGTATTGAAAGTAGGAGAGCAAAAGGCAAAAGTCCCTTTCCAGCACCTATAGTGCTGACTCATGAGGAAGTGGGAGAGACGGAGGGGGTGGAGTTTCACTCGCAGCAACACCATTACTCCAAGAGGCTGCCTTTCTAAGCCTCTCTCTGTGGATATTGAATAAAAAGCCTTGGTAAGATCCGTTCCTGGCAACCTTCCGTGGGGGTTGTATCCTCTGATGCCTGCCATTGACATTAAAATTGGTAAAGTAGAATCATAAGAATTTGGGGCACAGTTTTATTTCACTTTGAAATTCTCCCCACCACTGGATATTCCTCACTAGTAGACCCCAGAGCTCATGGGTCATTCCCAGTGACCTGTCCATGGTGCTGTAGCTATGCCAGAGGTTTCCTAAGTTCCCAGAGCAGCTTCAAAAAGAGAGAGACATAAATAGAAATATTAATAAGTAAATTCATGAACATGATCAAGGTGTATTTAAAAAAAAAAATAGCATCGAGACGTTTGCATAATAAGGATGTCCTACGACATCTCAGTTTATCAACAAATCTTAGAAGGATCTATGTCCGATTTGAAATCTACACATCATTCACATAGGTCCCATTCAGACTGCCTACATCCTTCATCAAAGGCTTATTCATACATTACACTGGAGGAGTGTATGCTTGCCGATTCACATAGATCAACTAGTGTGTGCACAGGTACACAAATTTTAAGCTTGTGCACATGTACACAGATTGTACACTTGTTGAATGTAACGTGAACATCCTTCAAGTGTTCATTAGTGTGAGGCGTCATAGCTGATGACTACAGCCTGACATTTCTCTGCATTTGCCACATTAGGAAGGACAGCTTGAAGAAGGGCTTTCAATAAAGACCCAGGAATATATGGGAGAAGGCATTCCTCAAGTTCTCATCATCATTTCTTATGATCTTTCTTGGCATATGAGACGTGTGTCTGTGTATTGTCACAGTCTCATGGTCCCTGGTCTCTTGGAGCTTAGGACAGCTGTTTCTTGCATCCTTCGGGGGGAAACTGTGGGGTGTGAAACTTATAGCAGTGAAGTATAACATTTCTGTGGGACGCAGGTGGCGCTGTGGGTTAAATCACAGAGCCTAGGACTTGCTGATCAGAAGGTCAGCGGTTCAAATCCCTGCGACGAGGTGAGCTCCTGTTGTTCGGTCCCAGCTCCTGCCCACCTAGCAGTTTGAAAGCACATCAAAGTGCAAGTAGATAAATAGGTACCACTCCGACAGGAAGGTAAACGGCATTTCCGTGCGCTGCTCTGGTTTGCCATAAGTGGCTTAGTCATGCTGGCCACATGACCCAGAAGCTGTACAGCCAGTAAAGCCAGATGAGCGCTGCAACCCCAGAGTCAGCCTAATGGTCAGGGGTCCCTTTACCTTTCCCTTTACAACATTTCTACAGTGGACATGTTAGGGGATGTTTTGTACTACTCAGGAGAAAACTTCCTGTTTCCTCCTGAGATGGGACAGACTTCCACTGCATGTGACTTGAAGAGGGTGTGGCCTATTCTGGGCAGAGGAGCAGACGTTCCTCCGTGTTGTTCTGTTCTTCTTCTTCTCCATTTTGTGTTCCTGTGTATTAGGAGAAGTGACTGCTCAGTTGCAATCACTTGGGACTAATTCCCTTATGGGACAGTTTATGTAGATAAATAGTTGTGTAACCTAAGCCTGCCTTCAGGGATCTATCTGTGAACCTGAATGAATCTGTGAGTAAACTACTTTTAGTTTAGTACTTTTTAAGTTTAATCAGATTCTCGTGTCTATTAGGGATTACAAGGGATCACACCAGGAATCTTAAGTAGTGATGCTCAGATGAGCCAACAACAAGCTAACCACTGTGTAATTCAAAAAGGGGGATGTTTGGAACTCTGCTGGGATATGGAACTTGCTAGCGCAAGTTAGGAAGGATATCATTAAATAAAATATCACCTCCTGCCTCCATAATCCCCACAAAAACTACACTCTATTCTTTGTCTTCCTGTCATAGCATAGAAGTCCTGCTCATCATGAAGGGGGGTGCAGCAGATAACAAGAGTTTGGAAAGTTTAAGAAGGAGCAAGTTCTATTTCATGTTCACCATATCCCAGATATTACTAGAAGTGACGTCCAGGGGGTATTTCTGGAAGGTGGCAGATCTTCAGCAAGTAAACCAAAAATTATCCTAAAAAAAAGCTCAACAATTTCGGGGGGTCCTGGTTTTTACATTTTGAAATATGGCAACTCTACATAACAAGCTAAAAACCTCAGTGCCTAGGACTTGCCGATCGTATGGCCGGCGGTTCGAATCCCCGCGGCGAGGTGAGCTCCCGTCTTTCGGTCCCAGCTCCTGCCCACCTAGCAGTTCGAAAGCACCCCTAAGTGCCAGTAGATAAATAGGTACCGCTTTATAGCGGGAAGGTAAACGGCGTTTCCGTGTGCTGCGCTGGTGCTGGCTCACCAGAGCAGCTTAGTCACGCTGGCCACGTGACCCGGAAGTGTCTGCGGACAGTGCTGGCCCCCGGCCTCTTAAGTGAGACGACTGGCCCGTACGGGTAGGGGTACCTTTACCTTTTTTACATAACAAGCTAGCTCAGTTCATATTCAATTTGCAGTTCAAAAAACAACAACCCAACACATGAGAGTAGTTTCAGAAAATTTGCAATATTGCATAGGAGTCTTCTCCTTAAAGGAAGGAATCCTAAAACCACATGGGGAAGTCTGAGCTCTTGAGTAGTTTTTTGGAACCGTGACAATGTTACCGTCAAGCAGGATCCATAACTGTGGCTGTTAATGGTGCAACTGTTACAGAACAACCAACCAATCAAGGCAGTCTAATGCCGTGATCCTCATTGTATTATCTCCATTCAAGCAAGCGGTCTTTAAAAATTCATGCATCCAAAGTAAAAGTATAGAAAGGCAGCCAGAAAAACTTCATGCACAAAAAAGCCAGGTCTTACCTTTCCAGCTCTCGTCAATTTGGCTTAGCTCCCACATTAGTTCCTGATAGAGCTGGCTTGAGCAAGAGGGGATCTAGGCAATTGTCTGGGATGCCAAAATTCCAGGACAAGCGCCTGCAAGTTTTGGAGAAGGACAAGCCCATTGGCCTGGTGATATTCCATGGCATTCCAGAGTCCTTTGCATCTTCCCATCCTCAGGGATTTAAACAAAAGGACAGGCTGCCTTCTTCCATTTCATAAGCTTGTAGAAGTGGAAGGGACCACAAGCGTAATTTAGTCCAATTCCCTGAAATGCTGGAGTCTTTTACACAACATGGGGCTCAAATCCATGGTCCTGAACGTAAGAGTCTTGTGCTCAGCTGACTGAGCTATTTCAGTGCTCAATCTTTGCAGGCGAACTTGTCTACCTCTCTACCTCTCTTTTAAATCAGAGCTCTACCTCTCTTTTAAATCAGAACCAGTGGGGGCGGTGAAGGTCCTGTGAGAGTGTCTGGAGGCGGTTGGAGGATGGATGGCAGCTAACAGATTGAGGTTGAATCCTGACAAGACAGAAGTACTGTTTTTGGGGGACAGGAGGCGGGCAGGTGTGGAGGATTCCCTGGTCCTGAATGGGGTAACTGTGCCCCTGAAGGACCAGGTGCGCAGCCTGGGAGTCATTTTGGACTCACAGCTGTCCATGGAAGCACAGGTCAAATCTGTCTCCAGGGCAGCTGTTTACCAGCTTCATCTGGTACGTAGGCTGAGACCCTATCTGCCTGCGGACTGTCTCGCCAGAGTGGTGCATGCTCTGGTTATCTCCCGCTTGGACTACTGCAATGCACTCTACATGGGGCTACCTTTGAAGGTGACTCGGAAACTACAACTAATCCAGAATGCGGCAGCTAGACTGGTGACTGGGAGCGGCTGCCAAGACCATATAACACCGGTCTTGAAAGACCTACATTGGCTCCCAGTATGTTTCCGAGCACAATTCAAAGTGTTGGTGCTGACCTTTAAAGCCCTAAACGGCCTCGGTCCAGTATACCTGAAGGAGCGTCTCCACCCCCATTGTTCAGCCCGGACACTGAGGTCCAGCGCCGAGGGCCTTCTGGCGGTTCTCTCATTGCGAGAAGCAAAGCTACAGGGAACCAGGCAGAGGGCCTTCTCGGTAGTGGCGCCCGCCCTGTGGAACGCTCTTCCAGCAGATGTCAAAGCGATAAACAACTACCTGACATTCAGAAGACATCTTAAGGCAGCCCTGTTCAGGGAAGTTTTTAACGTGTGATATTTTACTGTATTTCTGGTTTTTATGTAAGCCGACCAGAGTGGCTGGGGAGGCCCAGCCAGATTGGCGGACTATAAATAATAAATTATTATTATTATTATTCTGAGTCAGAACAGTTCAAGCCATGTTAAGTGGAAGGGTATAACAACGTTTTCAAACCAGACTTGCTGATGGCCCCTGTGATGCTGAAGTTCTGAGAGGCGGCTGCACTGAGATGCTGGATATTTCCTCCTCTGCATATGGGGTTTCATGAGTCGGGGAGCAAACTCAGGCCGTCTTTTAGGGGCTGTTGACTTCCCAGGATCCCAGTCTCCACTGGAACCCATACAGGCTCCCTCTTCACTGCTCAGGTCCTCATCTGTTTTGGATCGTGAGAGTAAACACCTACACAGGTTGGATTCAGTGGGTCTTAATTCATATATATATAATTTTTAAATTAAATTTTCTGTTTTACAATTTAGGATATTCATTTAAACAACCTTAAAATATCAATGACTTCCCTTCTTCTCTTTCCATAGTTCATTTTACATATCATAAATCCCTGCATATTTTATATAAACTAAACCATTCAGTAATATTGCACCCATCAAAACTTATTTACGCTGTTGAATTTATCTCAATGCTGCCAACATTTTCAAGTGTACACAATTTCCCCCCATATATTCAATAAACATTTTCCAGTCTTCTTTAAACATATGTTCTTCTTGTTCTTTTATTCTATATGTTAGATCCAAAAGCTGCACATATTCCATCAGTTCAAGCTGCCATTCTTCTTTGGTTGGGACCTCGCTCGTTTTCCATTTTGGAGCTAACAAAACATGGGCTGCTGTAGTGGCATATATAAATAACCTTTCCATCTGAATTATCCCCAACAAAAAGGACTCTGTGGTGTTTTTTAAGTGCTTTAAAACATTTTTTTTTCAATTTATTATAAATTGTTATTAAGATCCACTGTAAACAATAAGTAAAAATAATAATTTACAGTGGGTCTTAAATCAGACTTGTCGTGCATAGATGGGAATACACAGAAATGCTTGACTTTGGCTGGATGTTACAGATCCAGGGAGTCTGCAGTTGCAAAACTTGCTAAAGCCCATTAAATATCAGTCTGTAACTTTGCCTCCAATGGGTAGAAGATGAACATCAGAATAAATTCAAGGTGGGAATGTAAACAAGGAGCAGAGGTTATTTGGAAACATTTGCTTTCAAATTATTCATTTTTAAAAAAATAAATAGATCAGGTTTTCTGATTTCTGGCCATTATTGGCAACTGAACTCAAGAGGGTCAGCTCAAAATACTGCCCAGAGGATGTCATTTGTCTTGGCTGCCATTTCAAGAAAGGAAACTAATTGATTAAGACAACCACCTCTGCAGAGAGAGCTTTTCCTTCCTTCACTTCATCATGTGTTCATCTGCTTCAAGTTGCAGCCTCCATACATCATGGTTAATGTCAAAGAAGACCTTTTTTGCTCCAAAATGGGCTTTGGCTGTCTTTTTCAGGTGGGGTGGAGGGGGGAGCTAAGCACCGTTTCTCTCCCTCTCCAGATATTTTTAGAAGAAGCTTCATTGAGTTTGTTTACAGAAGGGAAATGAATACATACATAATTGTAGGAAAAGGAAACCTTCTCAGCCTTTCTTCCTTGTCCAGGAGTCACCTTCATAAACCACTTTGCTTGTGTAGTGGTACCTCGGGTTAAGTACTTAATTTGTTCTGGAGGTCTGTTCTTAACCTGAAACTGTTCTTAACCTGAAGCACCACGCTAGCTAATGGGGCCACGGGACGACGATGAGGAATGAGGCCAGGGAGAGGCTAGTTCTGCCACAAAAGGCTGCTGAACACGCCCCCTCTGTGGCACCTGGTTGGATGGCCACAGGAGGAGGCGTGAGCACCAGCCAGGTGAGCTGGAGGCAGGGGGCAAATGCCCCCCTGCTGGGCAGTGCTCGGGCTCCTGCCCACAACCACTCCCCTCTCTTTCAGGGAGGAGAGTCTTTGTGGTTCGAGGACCCGACCCCGCGAAGTGAAATGAAGACACAAGGACACGTGATATAAGGTTAATGGGCTAGAAAAGGCCACAACTTTATTGATTACAGCAATGAAAAGGTATTGGCTTAGGCATTGGATCGAAACAAGTGGGTTTATTCACCAGTAGGTGGAGCCAGTTGATGCTGATCCAACTATAGGCTCACCTCCTGCTGTCACCGAGGGTCGTGCCATGGCCTCCCGCCAAGCAGGCATCGGACAGAATACACGACCGCCAGATTCCTTTAACGGAATACCCCTAAACATTGAAGGCATAGGCGATGGCCACACCTAGCACTTCGACACACCACAACACATTATTCCAATGCCTAACCGCCACCCGAGCCGAAAGGCTCGCCGCCAATACCCTCAAAGCTGTAACCAATCCCAGATGCTTTGCTGACACTAGCTAACCAAATGTTGTTCCCCAGATTCGATAGGTGGACACCGTCATTCCGGTATAAAGCTTGGTTGCCGATCCGGATACGGTCATGATAAATGACTCGGCCATACAAAAAGTGCACCCAACGGGCTATTGCATGATTTAAGAGTTTCCTGGGTTTTTCAATGGCCATACAGTTCTGCACACCGTGCCACACAATTCTCTTCAGGAAGGAGGACCAGAACACCGTTGTTCCGGGACACAAGGCAGCCACCTCATCCAAATCTCTTTATGTGCCACGACAAGTTCACACTTCTTCTGTTAACAAGGTCATTTCCCCCTAATTGAAGGATAAGTATGTCAGGAGGGCCAAACGTGGCAACTCTCCCTCTCAGCAATGGCATAAGCAATGCCTCGTCACGAAAACCAGGAAACACGCACTCCAAGTGGGTGTCAGGAGGGCCAAACGTGGCAACACTCCCTCTCAGCAATGGCATAAGCAATGCCTCGTCACGAAAACCAGGAAACTCGCACTCCAGGTGGCAATCCGAGGTTAAAAGAGAAGAAAAAGGAAAAGAGGGAAGAAAAAAAAAATTACGGATAAGTAGAGGTAAAGGAGCAAGGCGCATTCTAACGAATGTAACCTTTATAAGCGTCGGATTCCACCGGCCCATATCCTTAATCTCATCCACTGGCAGGCCCAAGCGTGCAGCTGTTATGGCGGTGCCAATCCTGAATGAGTGTGCCAGAAGCAAAATGGTGCAACAACATGATTTTAGTTAAATAAACCCCAAGGGGCAGAAGCAGCTTTGCCTGGCAAAGCCCGTCAACAAAATACTATTTAAAAGGCAAAGAGAGGCTGGGTTTAAACACACAGAGTCGGCAGGCAAAAGGGGGAGGAGCGGCAGAAATGCAGCTGGAGAAACTGGGAGAGGATAAGCAACGTTGTTCACAACCACGCACAAACCACTTTAACAACTATAAATGGTGCAGCAATGGCAAAGTAAGGAGCAGAGCTAGCCTCGATGCTATGTATTAGTTGATATAATTGACCCCACCACAAACACACACACGCCGTGACAAACCCCAGGGCGGCAGCGGTGCCCCATAACAGCTGACTAGCAGCTGAGATTCAAAAGACGTTTCACAGCTCCATACATTCACAGGCAGGAAAATTTAAATACAGCAAGCACAGTGATACTGCAAGCACACAGGCGCACACACAGACTGTCCCTCCTTAGATCGCCAGGGCGCTGAGGAACAGCACACACACATAGTGGCTATCCACAGGTCGGAGGAGACAGCTAAATAATACAAATAAAAGGAAAGTAACCAGGCAGTGAAGAATACTGCACTGTGGCAAAAAAACAAAGTCGCTAACCCAGCAACAAGTACCCAAAAGAAAAGGAGGACTTTAGGCAGTATAGTCGGGAGGCAGAGAACACTAGAAGTAAAGTCTTAAAGGGTAACGTAGAATTTCCGGAACTAAATAAGCTCAGCAGACGGAAACAATGAGAATAGGCTTTGGAAATCTAAATGAGAAAATAAGGAAGAATGAGGGGGAAGCATTAGGGAAATGCAAGGTACAGGCAAGGGGGGTTAGCTTGGACAACAGCAACCACATGGCGAAAACTCCCTTTTAAAAAGTCCTCTTCAAAGTACAGGCTCCACATGGTCGCTCAGCTGGGCACGTGGAAGAGGAGATCCTGATGAGATGACTCGCCACGGGACGACGATGAGGAATGAGGCCAGGGAGAGGCTAGTGCTGCCACAAAAGGCTGCTGAACACGCCCCCTCTGTGGCACCTGGTTGGATGGCCACAGGAGGGGGCGTGAGCACCAGCCAGGTGAGCTGGAGGCAGGGGGCAAATGCCCCCCTGCTGGGCGGTGCTCGGGCTCCCGCCCACAACCACTCCCCTCTCTTTCAGGGAGGAGAGTCTTTCTGCTCCAAAATGGGCTTTGGCTGTCTTTTTCAGGTGGGGTGGAGGGGGGAGCTAAGCACCGTTTCTCTCCCCCTCCAGATATTTTTAGAAGAAGCTTCATTGAGTTTGTTTACAGAAGGGAAATGAATACATACATAATTGTAGGAAAAGGAAACCTTCTCAGCCTTTCTTCCTTGTCCAGGAGTCACCTTCATAAACCACTTTGCTTGTGTAGTGGTACCTCGGGTTAAGTACTTAATTTGTTCTGGAGGTCTGTTCTTAACCTGAAACTGTTCTTAACCTGAAGCACCACGCTAGCTAATGGGGCCTCCTGCTGCCGCCAGGCCGCTGGAGCCCAACTTCTGTTCTCATCCTGAAGAAAAGTTCTTAACCCGAGGTACTATTTTTGGGTTAGCAGAGTCTGTAACCTGAAGCGTATGTAACCTGAAGCGTATGTAGCCCAAGGTACCACTGTATAGCCTTACCATACTTATCCTTAGTAGTTACCACACTGATCCAAGGAGCACTGCATTATCCTGCAGTTCTTTCAAGCTAAGAAATCAAACTTCTAGTCCTCATGATGGTGAGGGATAAGCTGGACCATTAATAACAGGGCTGGCCATGCTAAGCCAGTGCTGAGAGCCAGTGTGGTGTAGTGGTTAAGAGCGGTAGACTCGTAATCTGGGGAATCGGGTTCGCGTCTCCACTCCTCCACATGCAGCTGCTGGGTGGCCTTGGGCCAGTCACACTTCTTTGAAGTCTCTCAGCCCCACTCACCTCACAGAGTGTTTGTTGTGGGGGAGGAAGGGAAAGGAGAATGTTAGCCGCTTTGAGACTCCTTAAAAGGGAGTGAAAGGCGGGATATCAAATCCAAACTCTTCTGCTTCTTCTTTTTCTGATGAAGCAACCTGCTTCAGGCATGAACTGTGAACAGAAGGGAGGGAGAAACAGAAGGTAGGAATCAGTGCCTGGGTGGTGAATCAAGATTTTTTGTTTCTTTGTTTAATATATTTTTATTAACGATTTCTTGGTTTACAAAGTATGTGCAATGTCTCTTTTTTCAAGTTTCATTTTCTACAGATCAGTTTCATTTGTTGAGACATTAGTGTTGCATTAGGAAGAAAAGGGGGAAAGAGGTGGAGGGGGGAATGGTGAGTGGGGTGGGATTGGGTGCGTAATCAAAAAACAATGGGAGGACTACATAGGCTATGAAATTAACCTCACCCAATGGACCAGAATGTGGTCTAAACCTCCCTTTAAATCCATGTCAGCAAAAAGAAAAGAATTCACTCTGAAACTCATTTACAGGTGGTAACTAACACCACGGAAACTAGTGCTAATACGCCCAGGAACCTCACCAAAATGCTGGAGAGGATGCACCTCCACAGGCACATACCTCCACATGTGGCGGGAATGTCCTAAAATCCAACTCTTCTGGACATCAATCATACAAGAAATATGCAAAATAACTGAGCAAGTAGTGGAAGTCATCCCAGAACTGGCCCTACTAAATATCTTCCAAGACAATAATGCCCACTCACAACACAAAGAACTCATAGCCCACCTACTCTCAGTAGCCAGAAGCATCATAGCCACACACAGGTGAAGTGAGAATTTTAAGGATGCTGGCTCTAGCACTATTTGGACTCCGCTTCAGGTGAGGGGAGGAGGTTGCTTTGCTCATGCTGCGTTTTTGTGGTTTTCCCATGATTAGGAAGTTAAGAGGTCTCACTGCTCTATACTTCTGCACTCCAAATTACACTCCCTCCCTCCACCCGCAGCAGCTTCTCTGAGTGTGTGTCGGGGAAAGAGTAAATAGATTTAGGTCACATGGTACATTGAAAGCACTCTTATACTAATTTTAACAGCTGTGACTTCCCCCAGGGAACTGGGGTTCCCTCCTAGGAACTGTAGTTTGTCAAGGGTACTGGGAACTATAGCTCTGTGAGAGTTCTCATAACAACTCTCAGCTCCCTTGACAAACGACAGTTCCCAGAATTCTTTGCGGAATGAGCTTTGACTGTTACAGTAACATGATACCGCTTTAAATGCATGGTGTGGATTGTGACCTCAGTCCTATATACCTGAAGGAGCGTCTCCACCACCATCATCCTGCCCAGACACTGAGGTCCAGAGCCGAGGGCCTTCTGGTGGTTCCCTCGCTGCAAGAAGTGAGGTCACAGGGAAACAGGCAGAGGGCCTTCTTGGTAGTGGCACCTGCCCTGTGGAATGCCATCCCAGCTGATGTCAAGGCAATAAACAACTATTTTACTTTTAATAGACAACTGAAGGAGGCCCTGTTTAGGGAGGTTTTTAATGTCTGATGTTGTATTGTTTTTAATATTCAGTTGGAAGCTGCCCAGAGTGGCTGGGGAAACCCAGCCAGATGGGCAGGGTATAAATAAATTGTTGTTGTTAAAGGTAAAGGTAAAGGTACCCCTGCCCGTACGGGCCAGTCGTGTCCGACTCTAGGGTTGTGCGCCCATCTCACTTAAGAGGCCGGGGGCCAGCGCTGTCTGGAGACACTTCCGGGTCACGTGGCCAGTGTGACGAAGCTGCTCTGGCGAGCCAGCACCAGCGCAGCACACGGAAACGCCGTTTACCTTCCCGCTATAAAGCAGTACCTATTTATCTACTTGCACTTAGGGGTGCTTTCGAACTGCTAGGTGGGCAGGAGCTGGGACCGAAAGACGGGAGCTCACCCCGCCGCGGGGATTTGAACCGCCGACCATACGATCGGCAAGTCCTAGGCACTGAGGTTTTACCCACAGCGCCACCCGCATCCCCGTGTTGTTGCTGTTGTTGTTGTTATTGCATTGCATGCTACAGCGGTGCCTCGCAAGACGAAATTAATTCGTTCCGCGAGTTGCTTCGTCTTGCAATTTTTTCGTCTTGCGGAGCGCGGATTCCCTGGGTATTAACGGCTTTAAGAAAAAGGAAGCAAACCCGCAAGACGTTTTCGTCTTGTGAAGCAAGCCCATAGGGAAAATCGTCTTGTGAAGCAACTCAAAAAACAAAAAAAACCTTTCGTCTTGCGCGTTTTTCGTCTAGCGAGGCATTCGTCTTGCGAGGTACCACTGTACGTGTACTTAATCCCTGAGCCCTCCTCTTGGTATAGAAACCTTCCAAAATGTGTGGTACTCATCTCTGGTTGAATCTCTGCTTTCTCTAAATGCAAAGTGGAGAAGAGAAGAAGCTCTGGTGATTTTGCAAAACAGTTCATGAAAGCAGACTAGGGTGAGTGGGTGATGAAAAGAGCATTCTACAACAGAATGAAAATAGATGAAGTATTTCATTAATTGCCTTCATAGCACCCGATATTATCAAGTGAGGGAGAGGTCAAAAATGCCAAACAGTAGCTAGGCAGTGGTGGGGTGGGAAGGCCACCGCACTGGCTGGGTGGGGGAGCTGTAGAGTTGCCCCGGGGCCTGGGCATCTCGAACGCTGCAGGGGGTGGTGCCACTGCCAGTCCCTCAAAAATGGCAGCTATGGAAGTTTTGGAGATTTATCCCCCAAACCAACAACTTTGATTTCCTATAAAAAGCTGTCAGCAGTGGCTACACCACTGCTGCCAAAATTATTTGGGTTTTGTTTGTCTTGGTGAGATCAGCTGTACAGTGGTACCTCGGGTTACAGACGCTTCAGGTTACAGACGCTTCAGGTTACAGATGCTTCAGGTTACAGACTCCGCTAACCCAGAAATAGTACCTCTGGTTAAGAACTTTGCTTCAGGATGAGAACAGAAATCGCGCGGCGGCGGCAGCGGGAGGCCCCATGAGCTAAAGTGGTACCTCAGGTTAAGAACAGTTTCATGTTAAGAACGGACCTCCAGAACGAATTAAGTTCTTAACCCAAGGTACCACTGTACATAATAGGTCCAGTTCAGACATCAATGATGCCAGTCCAACAAAGCATGGTTTGTATGAGCATGACCGAATGATAAGTCAAGCACCGCCACTCCTTTTTCCTCCCAAGTGCCTGGCTCCAATGCCCTGGTTTGTTAAACCACAGTTTCCCTATCCCATCCAAACTGGGAAACTGTGATTTACCAACTCCCTACAATGAGCATTGCAAAGCAGTATCAAATCTCAGTTTGCAATCCTGGTTTGGAAGCAGCACTTAAAGCCATTTCCCACGAGCTCATTGCTCATTCCTGCTCCAATAAATCTTGGTTTGTTGGACCGAGAATGGGGAAAGCAATGTACGAAAACAAATCTGTACTCCACCTCTACACTGATGGGATCTGAGCTGGCCTCAGCTGACCAGGAAAGGGATCTTTCACTGTATGCTGAAAATGCACCTTTTAACCATTGCCTCTGATACCTGAAATATACCTTTTAGGACCCACCCTATTCTCTTGATTTTATCTGTTTTATCTTGATCTGTTTTTATCTTGATCTGTTTTATCTTGATCTGTTTTAACTGCTTTAAAAAAATTAAATTTAAATTGTTGCAAGCCATTCTGGCACCTCATGGTGAGGGATTTGTAAGAATTCAAGATGGTTATAATGATAATACTGATGATGACAAAATAATAAAATTTCATAATAATGGTGGATAATTCAGTGAACACCAGTGTGTGGCTGCTGAGGAAAAAAAGTTAATTCTGTATTATTGATTGTTAGGAAAGGTATTGAAAATCCGAACAGAAAAGACTTTTAATGTATGTGACAACAGCCATGTGGATGCTGTTAGCCCAGAGATGGAAAGAAGATAAGGTCCCTACCAGAGAGGAACGGCAAACCAAGCTGATGGATTACGCCGAAATGGCAAAACTGACCGGAAAGCTCAGGAACCAAGAAGACCAAAACTTCAGTAAGAATAGGGAAAATTTCTAAGTTATCTGGGAGACCACTGCAAGCAGATGAAAACATTAGCACTTGTAATGTAGCAAATACTATGGGCAATATAGAGAGATATAAAATATGGACTATGAAATAAGATGCAGTTGAGAAGGTGGACAATAGGCCTCATGGAGGGGAAGGCGGGAAGTCCAAAGATTTGTGGAAAACTCTAAATATGGATATATACCGGTAATTTGTATTGTTATACAGTGGTACCTTGGTTCTCAAATGCCTTGGTACACAAATAACTTGTAACCCAAACACTACAAACCTGGAAGTAAGTGTTCTGGTTTGTGAACTTTTCTTGGAAGCTGAACATGCTCCGTTTTGAGTGTTATGCTTCCGATCTGAGTGTTACACTGAGGTCTGTCTGTTTTTCCTATTTATTTTGTGTTTTTGTGGCCCTTTTCGTTTTGTTTTTGACTGTGTGGAACCCAGTTCAGCTACTGATTGATTGATTGTGTGACTGCAGTACATTGTTTATTACTTTCATTTTTTGGATCAATGGTCTCATTAGATAGTCAAATTCATGTTAAATTGCTGTTTTCAGGGTTGTTTTTAAAACTCTGGAACGGATGAATCCATTTTGCATTGCTTTCTATGGGAAAGCGCGCCTTGGTGTTGGAACGCTTTGGTTTTGGAATGAACTTCCGGAACAGATTAAGTCTGAGAACCAAGGTACCACTGTAATTCTATATTTGTAAATCAAATAACAATTATTTCAGAAAAAGAGGAAAGATATTGAAAGTCCAGTTGCCAAAATCATAATGTTTTTATGCAACTATATAGTGCGACCACACTTGGCGTATTGTGTACAGTTCTGCATGTTAACAAGGTCATTGTAGAGAATTGTCAGGGAAGGTCTGGAACAAGTCCCCTATCTAGTGAATTGAAGTTGGGCTCTGCAAGAGTCTGAGGCAAGGGTGACCCTCCAGAGGTTGCTAGACTACAACTCCCATCTCCCCTGACCATTGACCATGCTGGCTGTGGATGATGGGAGTTGGAGTCCAACAATAGAGAATTTAGCCAGTAGAGCAAGTGGCTCTTAATCTCATGGTTATGAGTTCTAAATCCTTCTAAATTATCCATACTTTCCATTACTTTACAAGTGTGGTTAAAATACTGCTAATAATGTTTTAACCCGCTTACGGTGGTCTTGTAGATAAATTATAAACTTAACCCATTCTTTTTTTAACATTCTTGTCTTCTTGGTTTCTGAGCTTCCCAGTTAATTTTGCCATTTCATCCCATTCTTGAGCCAATGGTATCTGTGTGGAATGATTAAGCTGTGCCTTCGCCTTCGTTCAGCCTGTATACTTGTAAATAAGTGGAAATACAGAGGTACCTCGGGTTACATACGCTTCAGGTTACAGACGCTTCAGGTTACATACTCTGCTAACCCATAAATAGTACCTCGGCTTAAGAACTTTGCTTCAGGATGAGAACAGAAATCGTGCTCCGGCAGCGTGGCAGCAGCAGGAGGCCCCATTAGCTAAAGTGGTGCTTCAGGTTAAGAACAGTTTCAGGTTCCACAATCTTTCCACAATGAAAGAAGGAATGGAATTTACTGCATGTACGACAATAAAAGAAAATGTTATGAAAATGTTATATAGATGGTATGTTACACCAGTAAAACTTGGAAAGATGTATAAAGTGAGTAATAAATGTTGGAAATGTCAGGAGAAAGAAGGAACATTCTATCACATGTGGTGGGAATGTAAAAAAATGAAAGGTTTCTGGGAAATGATTTATAATGAATTGAAAAAAATGTTGAAATATACCTTTGTTAAAAAACCAGAAACTTTTCTGTTAGGAATACTAAGAAATGACATAAAAAAGAAGGATGAGAAGCTGTTTTTATATGCAGTAACAGCGGCAAGAATTTTGGTGGCACAAAAATGGAAACAGGAAGAAATCCCGACGAAAGAAGAATGGAGAATGAAGTTGATGGAATATGCAGAACTAGACAAGCTTACGGGGGAAATTCGGAACCGGCGAGACCAGAGATTTACCGAGGACTGGAATAAATTTACAGAGTATATTAAGAATATATGTGAAGGTCAATTAACATTTGTAGGTTTTCAAGAAGCTCTGTGATAATAATGGAAATAAATATTGTTTTATAATAATTGTTAAGATTAATTTGGTTAAAAAACAACAACAATACAGATGCAAGAAATGTGAATAATTGTGAAAACATGAAAATTTCCAGAAAGACTGAAGGAAGTCTGAAAGTGGAAAAATTAGAATTGGATGTATAATTCAAATGGAATGTTTTTCTTTTATTGTTAAATTTGAAAATTTTATAAATAATTTTTTTTTAAAAAAAGAACAGTTTCAGGTTAAGTACGACCTCTGGAACGAATTGAATACTTAACCCGAGGTATCACTGTATTATAGAATGCCAGTAAGCCCCAAAGGGAAACTCTCCAGGGTAAACACCATGCTCATGGAACTTCTCCATGATGGGAGAACTGGGATGAGCATAATGGTACCTAAGTGAGAAGCAAGCAAACACCAAGAACAAGGAGTGACGCTTTAAAAAATAAAGTACAGGTGGAGGCATTTTAAAGAATAATCGCCAAATATATGCTGGTTTTTTTACTTTACATTTATCAGTTTTTAGCTGACTGATGCTGAAACCCCACCACCACCCAACTCCCTTTCTGTGTATCAGTCCTTTCAAAGTGCAGTACATCTCCAAGAGAAATTGCTCGGGCTGCAATAAAATAAAGGGGCCGTCTCCCAAGATCATCAGTCACGATGCACATGCTGTTGAAACATCATCTGACTCAGAGACCTCTTTTTTAGATGGATCATCTCCACGGTGCTTCTTGACCCTGAAAAACCATGAGAGAGGGATGCTCCTTTTCTCATGCAGTGTGGCTGAGAGGTGTAGGGGTGCCTGTGCTTTCTAGGGATGGGGGCAGAATTTTGACCCAGTTCGCATTTAAAAGCAAACCTAACTAATCCACGTTTTCCAAAGCAATGCAAGAACCGAAGCACAGCCATCCTTCAATATGTGCACTTTGGCTGGCAGAATATGCGCAGCCTGCAGACTTAACACATAGAATAAGAGAACAAGAAGAACATGCATTTAGAAAACGGCATTTCCATGCACTGCTCTGGTTCTTCAGAAGCGGCTTCGTCATGCTGGCCACATGACCCGGAAACTGTACGCCAGCTCCCTTGGCCAATAAAGCGAGATGAGCGCCGCAACCCCCGAGTCGGTCATGACTGGACCTAATGGTCAGGGGTCCCTTTACCTTTACAGGTTGGCATGCTTTTGTGAGGACTTTAAACAAACAAAAAAACAACAACCCCACAAGCTGATATGGAAAGGTGGCAAAACGAACCGAAGTTTGGGGGAAAGGAGACACCAAGATAAACTCAAATTGACACATTCACCCAACCCTCTGGCTCTCTGCCCGGCAAAATAGATGTATGTATCCCTCTATAATCAGCTGTGACTCATGGTATTCAGCTGGTTGGCAGAGATAAGAAAAGAAGGGAGGGTTAAATCCAGTCACTGCAAGTGCCCTTCTAGTGATCTTGACTATTCAAACAGGATCTTGCCCTGCCTATACAGTAGCTTGATTAGCATGGGGGATGGACGGATACTGTGGCCCATTTAGTCCAGTATCCTGTCCTCCCAGTGGAAACCCAGTACCTGTGGTAAACCTTCAAGCAGGTCCTGAGCACAACAGAACTCGCCTCTGTTTTGCTTCCAACAACTGGTACAGTATTCAGAATCAGAACTGCCTCTAGCCATGGGGGAAGAATATAGCAACCATGCCTATGAAATTGTCCAATCCCCGTCTCCTGGGGGAGTGAGTTCCAAAGTTTAACTGAGTGAAGAAGTCCTATCTTGCATCCAGCCTGAATCTTCAAACGTTCAGCTTCATTGGGCACCTGAGAGAGCTAATGTTATGAGTCTATCGGGAGCTCAGGTTCTGCCAATCCCTGCTACCTGCAGGTCTTTGGAGAGAAGATTCTGGAAACTGATTCAGCAACCATATGCCAGAGTAGTCTAGTCAAAGAATCATAGAATTGTAGAGCTGGGGGAAACCCTGAGGATCATCTCATTCCAATGCAGGAATATGCAGCTGTCCCGTGTGTGGGTCAAACCTGCAATCCTGGGATTATCAGCACCATGCTCTAGCCCAGGGTTTCCCAACTTTAGTTCTCCAGCCGTTTTTGGACTACAATTACCATCATCCATGACCACTGGTCCTGCTAGCTAGGGATGATGAAAGTTGTAGTCCAAAAACAGCTGGAGATCTGAGGGTGGGAAACCATGCTCTAACAAAATGAGCTATTAGGCAGTATTTATAGTGTAGGAGAACTGGATTCAAATCTGTTGTTTGCTGTGAAGCTCAGTGGGTGATCTTGGGCTAGTCTTTCTCTGAGGCCAAATATTGTGCAAATCAGGTGCTCTATGTCACAACTTTGCCCCTATTGGTGGAGGGGAGGGGAGCTATTCAAGGCAAGACAAAGGCGGGGCTGCTTCCTGCCCTTTGATCCATTTTTATTTGAAGGATTGCCTAACCTATATCAGGGCAGAGGAATATGCTCACCCCAGGTGTTAATTGGATGTTAATTCCCATCAGTCCCAGCTAGTGTTGTTGATATTTGGGGATGATATTTGGAAACAGCCTCAGAAGTTCTAGTTGTAGCCTACCAATAAGATTTAATCGGTAGGCAGGGCCTTTTGGGTGGTGTCCCCATATCTGTGGAACTTCCACCTTAAGGAACATAGGATGCAGCTGAATGTTGTCTATGTCTATGCTGACGGGCAGCGCCTATGCAGAGTTTCAGATGAGAAACATTCCCAGTCCGAACTGGAGATGCTGGGGATTGAACCAGGGAATGTCTGCATGCAAGTCAGATGCTCTACGACCAATTTGCAGAACAGAAGAACACATGGCCCCTACCTGATTGGCTTTTACGTGTACCCTGAATAACTTTTACATGTTCATTTTAATTCATTTGTGTGACTGTCTGTATTATTTGAACTGCTGCTGTTTTAATGTTTTACAGCGCAATCTTACTTATGTGTCAGGGACTGGACTGAAGAGGAATGCTGGGGACCACTCGCCACTCCTTCTGAACTTTCCCTAGAACAGAAGGACAGTATAGATTTAGAACAGTGGTTTGCAGAAGGGCATAGTTCAGAGGCTGCAGAGGGCAGAAGCTGGGAAATATTGGGAGAAGAGCAGCAGGAAGAAGACGCAGCAGCAGGGGAGAGACAGCTGACAGACTCGGTGTCCTTGGAAAGCATTCCTAACCACCCACTCCTAGGACCTGGCATGCATTGAGGGTGTTGTTGTTTAGTCGTGTCCGACTCTTCGTGAACCCATGGACCAGAGCACGCCAGGCACTCCTGTCTTCTACTGCCTCCCGCAGTTTGGTCAAACTCACACTGGTAGCTTTGAGAACACTGTCCAACCATCTCCTCCCCTTCTCATCTTTCCCAACATCAGGGTCTTTTCCAGGGAGTCTTCTCTTCTCATGAGGTGGCCAAAGTATTGGAGCCTCAGCTTCACGATCTGTCCTTCCAGTTAGCACTCAGGGCTGATTTCCTTAAGAATGGAGAGGTTTGATCTTCTTGCAGTCCATGGGACTCTCAAGAGTCTCCTCCAGCACCATAATTCAAAAGCATCAATTCTTTGGCGATCAGCCTTCTTTATGGTCCAGCTCTTACTTCCCCTTCATGGATCACTGTCTTGCCGTGGTGAACGGGCTTGAATAACTCAGAAGCTATGAGCTATGCCGTGAGGGGCCACCCAAGATGGACAGGTCATAGTGGAGAGTTTTGACCAAACGTGATCCACCTGGAGCAGGAACCGGCAAGCCACTCCAGTATCCCTGCCAAGAAAACTCCATGGACAAAGACAACAGGCATTGAGGGTAGTAGAACAGAAAGCTCAGAGGCAGAAAGCACAGATCAGCCATCGCATGGATGACATAGGAAAAGAGGGAGTGAGTGGGTGGGACTTTACTTGGAGCAATGCCATTACAGTGGTACCTCGGGTTACATACGCTTCAGGTTACATACACTTCAGGTTATAGACTCCGCTAACCCAGAAATATTACCTCGGGTTAAGAACTTTGCTTCAGCTAAAGTGGTGCTTCAGGTTAAGAACAGTTTCATGTTAAGTATGGACCTCCAGAACGAATTAACTACTTAACCCGAGGTACCACTGTATCTGAGAGCCGGTATCATCCATCTCTCTCTGTGAATATTGAATAAAATACCATGGTAAGAACTTATTGTTTTCCCATTTCTGGCTGCCAGCCATGAGGGAGGGGAATTGGATTCCCTGAAGCCTGGCACCATGCCTACTCAGACCTAAGTTCTGTTGAGCTTACTGAGACTTGCTCCCAGATAAGTGGGCATAAGATTGTCACCGTCACGCTCTTAGTTTTTGATTGCGACTTTCGTGGCCTGTAAATCAGGTGGTCTGGCTTTCTAAGTGAACCTCCTAGGGAAGATTTTTGTCCTGGAAAGTGAGAAATCTTTGAAAAGGAAACGCATAAAACCAGCTCTACAGGCAACTGGGAGAAATTTCCCGCTGATTAATGAAAGGTGATTGTTGTCATCCCTTCCATTACCAGAACGCCGTGCGTGACGTTTTGCTGTTGTTGTCTGGACCAGTGCTGGTCTAATGAGGGGAAATGAGAGAGGTGGCAGCGGCTCCTTAGCAGACAATTAATTGCTTTTAGAAAGGGATCCAGATTCTTGGTGAAAACCTCCAACATTTACATTTCTAAATCAGCAAATATAGCCAGAACGGCAGCCCTAATTGCAATGTGCTCCAGGCGCTGGTGTGACTACAGCTGCACACCCGTTCTTCAAGTCCCACTGGAGCAGCCGCTACATATTCCAAGGATTTCAAGAGCAGGAGAGAAAAGGGGGAGACTGAGCTTTGTGAAGAGGGTGCAGTTGTGGCAGGGCTATTAAAAGCCTAGTTTTGGGGTCGCCTGCCAATCTGCTTCCACTCCAGGCTCAATTTATTCTTCCTCCACCATAGCTGTTGACTTGCTTTCAAAACACAATTTGCTTTGTGCTCTTTTGCAAGGCAGGCATGGGCCCTGATCCATTCCAAGTTGTCTGTGCCACAGTGACAGGAACAGAAGAAGTCTCGTTATTGTCAGTCGTGCCATTGGTCTACCTATTTCAGCATTGCCTACACTGACTGGCAGAAGCTCCTGAGTTGCAGACAGAGGGCTATTCCAGTCCTGTCTGGAGATGCTGGGAATCAGGTTAGTTACCTGTTCTGTATGGGGTTGTAGTCTCTCTGAAGAAACATGGGATGAAGTCCAGGGATGCTCCTGTCTCTGACCTCAGTGTCTTTTGCCAGTTCCAGCCATTCCTTGGCCAAGATAGCTTGGCAACTGTGGTCTTGGTAAGCTTAAGAATGGAGTAATGCAATGCATTTTGTTTTTTGTTTTTTATAAATTTATTTATTTGGTTTTCAGATAAAAATTTTACAGTCACATATCCAACATAGATCATAGAAACAAGGCTCCAGAGAATCCCCTGGACTTCTCTCCTCCCCTTTGTGGGTCCCATTGTTAATCATTTCTTCCTGCATCTTTTATAATAATTTTACCTCTCTGTTGTATCCAAAATTCACCATTAAACTACAAGTGTTATTCCAATCCTACTAACGATTTTAACTGTTTACAATGGTTTTAAAGATAAGTTATAATTTCCCCCCATTCCTTATTAAAATTTTGGTCTTCCTGATTTCGGATTCTTCCAGTCATCTTAGCCATTTCAGCATAATCTATTAACTTCATCTGCCATTCTTCTCTGGTTGGGATTTTATCTTCTTTCCATCGCTGGGCCTGTAACATCTGCGCAGCCGTGGTTGCATACATAAAAGGTCTTTTCTGCTCCCTTGGGATTTCGGCAAGTAGAATTCCTAAAAGAAAGGCTTCAGGGTTTGTTTGTTTTTTAGAAAAGGTTATTTTAAACATTACTATTTTTCCAATTCATAAGATGTCATTTCCCGAAATCCTTTTACTACCTTACATTTACACCACATATGATAAAAGGTGCCTTCATAATGCAATGCCTTCTGTGTGGAGCTAGCTTCCCCTGGGCTTCGTCTGAAAGCTGCAGCCAGTGCAGAATGCAGCAACTAGGCTTGCTGTGCATCCTACTTTATATAAGGCAGAGCTTGTCAACTTTTTTGGGTCCATGGCTCCCATGACCAACTACATTCATTCTTCAGTGGGGCTCAGAAGCCCAGTTATCTTACCCCTTGCCTGCAGAGCTGGCAGCCTCTCGCCCTTTTTTGAAAACCCTCCCTTGTGGAGGGTTCCCTCAGCCTCTCCCCTCTCTCCTTGGGAGTCCTCTGGGCAGCTGCAGCTGCCACCCCGGTCTCTGAGCTGCCCCCCTAGCCCCAAAGAGAGGTCCCTTCTCACACTGCCCCACAGAGGCCTGGGAAGCACCCATTGGCCAGCCCCAGAGGCACCATTTGCCTGCTGAGCTTATAGCCAGGGCTGCAGCAGCAAACAGCTGTACAAGCCTTTGGGAGGCAGAGATGTGAGAGGGCATCACAGGAAGGAGGGAAGGAAAGAGGGACAGAGGCCACTGTTGCCCACAGCACCTCTGACTGTCATTCAAGGCATCCCTGCTTGAACACCACTGGCATAAGGCATTCCTCTCTTGCAGCGGTTCTCAACCTGTGGGTCCCCAGATGTTGTTGGACTACAACTCCCATCATCCCTGAGCTCTGGCCTTGTTAGTTAGGGGTGATGGGAGTTGTAGTTCAACAACATCTGGGGACCCACAGGTTGAGAAAGGCTGTGTGTTGGAAGGAGTCCTTTGTTTGAAGACACCCTCTGTTTGTAGGGCTCTCGGGGTCTAAGTTTGGCATGAATAAGTGTGAAGTGTTTAGGCAATACCTGCTGAAATGTCAGGAGACAGAGATGTGACGGGGGGGGGGGGGATTTTCAGTGCCTTGAGGGTTAGGCTCCCCTGCCTTAAAAAGGGCTTTCCCCACGACTAACACAACCAGAACGGATGGTGTAAAAATATTAAAAAGTGCAGATGAAAGGTAGGCAAGCTTGAAGCAATGATGTAGTTGCTAGCATTATATTGATTTGATTGATAGCTGCTGTTTTTGACATTTCATTATGTGATGTCAACTATTTTAATGACTTTTTCCTTTTTTTAAAAAAAAAAAGCCTTTTGTGGCTGCCTAGAATTGCTCTCTTGGAGGAAAGTAGAGGTATAAATGTATTTGCGTGGACAGGCGGAGTCCCCCCAACCCCAGGCAACCCCTGAGCAGAATAATGACTCAAGACAACGTGCTATGGGATTAAAATTGGCCACAACTTTATTAAGTTTCAGATGTAGGGAGACCTTGGCTCAGGCACTGGGCGTTTATCCTTCCCACTCCCCAGACGGGGATCTGGGAGACATCAGGATTATCCAGAATGTGTGGGGATTGGGCTGACTCTGGAGAACATATGTTCAAGCAGAGAGCCCACCCCCTGTTTTGCCACTGTTGGAGGGGAGAGCAATGACAACCTTTTGGCATATGGCCAATGTCTCCCCTCAAGACCCCTTTAACAGGGAACCCTGGTATCACCGCCGCAACGGGGGCGTGGGTCACCGCTTCACCCCCCCCCCATTTAGGAAGATAGACTAAAGGATTCTGCCCAAGGCCTGAAACAGCCAAAGTTGTGACGTTTTGCTATAGGAAAGGTAAAACGTGCCAATGCAGGAAAATTTCTTTCCGGCCCTTCAACAGTAACCCTGACATAGCAGCGCCTGCGTACCTGTGGAGAAGAGGTTTACCTGCAAAAGAAGACTTAACTGAAGGAGGGCAGGGTAGGAGAAGCTTTGGAGCCAACTGATGCTTTGCAGGTAAGATTCAGCTTCTGTTGTGTAGGCAAGGTGGTCCCTCCCCTTACCGGGCCAACCCCCTGGCAACGCTTCCCCAGGTGGGATTGGGCGATTGGCTGAGGTAGGCGGAGACCTCCAGGTATCCAGCCTGGGGAGGATGAAGCCAGCCCGAACTACCAGGAGCCGCACTGGGATCGGGGGGGCTGCGCCCAACCACACAAAATGCGCCCTCCATTTGATATGGGGAGCGGTCACTATTGGAATAAATGAATTAAATAATAGAATTAATAACCATCTGTTTAATTATCAGGTAATCATTCAGCATCACTTTTGCAGGCATTTGCACAATTTTCAATTCAGTGTGTACATGTAAAAAAAAAAAAAACCCTTTGCAACTTGTGTGTGACCTTGACTTGGCAATTAGCATTGTCATACAACCTAGCAGTTCAAAAGCACGTCGAAGTGCAAGTAGATAAATAGGTACCGCTCCAGCGGGAAGGTAAACGGCATCTCCATGTGCTGCTTTGGTTCACCAGAAGCGGCTTAGTCATGCTGGACACATGACCTGGAAGCTGTACACTGGCTCCCTCAGCCAATAAAGCGAGATGAGCGCCACAACCACAGAGTCGGAATGGCTGGACCTAATGGTCAGGGGTCCCTTTACCTTTACTGGTAAGTCAAATGCTGGATCTGATCTTAAATAAACCGACGGATGCGGAATTTGTCACACACACACACCAGATGTTGCTGGACCACAGCTTCCATCATTCTGAACATTGGCTATACTGGGTGGAGCTGAATTCCTGCATCTGGAGCCACCTGCTTTAACCATCTTGTGGACTGTCTGCCTTCTAAATTTCAATTCTTAAAATAGAGCATGTACATTTAGGAGGCAATCTTGAGCTCCTTTGGAGAGAATCTGAAGAACCATAGGCTACTGTGGGTCTCCCTTTCCCATGGTTGGAGAGGGAAGTTTGCAGTCAGAGATGACTCTGGTGGTGACCATGGTAAGCTCATCTGCTGTTACTGGCCTGCCCTCAGTGTTCCAAGACAACTGGGAGCCAGGGGAATCTTTGAAATGTCTAGATCCCATGACTCCTTCTTCCCTGGACATGTCCCTGCAAACAATGGAAGGGATTTTGTTGTTGTTTGTTGTTTAGTCGTTTAGTCATGTCCGACTCTTCATGACCCCATGGACCAGAGCACGCCAGGCACTCCTGTCTTCCACTGCCTCCCGCAGTTTGGTCAAACTCACGCTGGTAGCTTTGAGAACACTGTCCAACCATCTCATCCTCTGTCGTCCCCTTCTCCTTGTGCCCTCCATCTTTCCCAACATCAGGGTCTTTCCCAGGGAGTCTTCTCTTCTCAGGAGGTGGCCAAAGTACTGGAGCCTCAGCTTCAGGATCTATCCTTCCAGTGAGAACTCAGGGCTGATTTCCTTAAGAATGGAGAGGTTTGATCTTCTTGCAGTCCATGGGATTCTCAAGAGTCTCCTCCAGCACTATAATTCAAAAGCATCAATTCTTCGGCGATCGGCCTTCTTTATGGTCCAGCTCTCACTTCCATACATCACTACTGGGAAAACCATAGCTTTAACTATATGGACCTTTGTTGGCAAGGTGATGTCTTTTTAATGCTGAGAATAAAATGGAAGAAAGGTAAAAGCAAACAAATCTGTCCTTTCCCTTCCACATATCTGGCAGGTCTTAGGAGATAGAAATTCCTTTGCACCCCCCTTCCCAATCTCCATATTCCAATTTGCATATTCATCCACATTTTAGCTTAACTTCATTCCCCACCAACACCCCCCAAAATCACCAAATTTAAAAGACTATCTCCAAGATAGTAGAAAAGGTGAGCTCCTGACAGCACAGGTAACAGCCGATAGGTACCCTCTTCCCCCCATTTTGTTGAACTTGAATTGCTGAGGAAAAACTACAGAAACCTCCCCCCCCCCCGAGCTTACCCTAGCAAAGAAGCATTATGCATTTGTTTTCAGCCAGTGTTTAGGACTGAATTAATTTCCCTCTAGCTTTTTTGATATCCTTTCAAGAGTATCAAAGCCAGTGGTGTCAGTCATATAGCTTTTTCTCCTGTGATAAACACATTTCCACCTTGCAACTCAATGGTCCAGACACACAAAAGGTAAAATTAGGCCCATTTGTCAAAGCCAAACTAGAAATGTAGAATTATATTAATGAATAATGCATAATAGGCAATAATGATTTCTGCAGACCCTCAAGGGACAGTCGTATCTCATTGCTGTCCTTCTCATTGAAGGAACAGGAACGAAATTGAGCAGCTCAGGTTAAAATTATGTTCTTCTTACAAAGAGGCCTAGTGTCCAGGTAACCCTAGTTTTCAGGTAAGCCAAGCCAAGGCATGGTTTTAGCTACCGTATTTTTCGCTCTATAGGACACACTTTTTCCCCTCCAAAAATGAAGGGGAAATGTGTGGGCATCCTATGGAGCGAATGCAGGCTTTCGCTGAAGCCTGGAGAGCGAGAAGGATCAGGAAGCTATCTGCAAGTCTTGGGAGCCGGGCGGGAGTTCCTGCTGGGCTCCCAAGGCTTGGGGATAGCAGCCTCCAAACCCAACTTGGTTTGGAGGCTGGTGGTGGGGAAAGCAGCGCTTCTCCCCACCGCCAGCCCCAGAAGCTCGGGGGACAGCGGGGAGGCAGAGTGCCGCCTTCCCGCTGTTTCCCGACTTGGTTTGGAGGCTGGCAGTGGGGAGAAGAGCTGCTTTCCCCACCTCCAGCCCCACAAGCTTGGGGGACAGCGGGGAGGCAGAGCACCGCCTTCCCGCTGTTCCCCAACCTAGTTTGGAGGCTGGCGGTGGGGAGAAGCGCTGCTTTCCGCACCTCCAGCCCCACAAGCTTGGGGGACGGGGGGAGGCGGAACGCCGCCTTCCCGCTGTTCCCCGACCTGGTCTTTGGGGCTGGCAGTGGGGGAAAGCAGCGCTTCTCCCCCCCCCCCCGCCCCACCAGCCCCAAAGAGCAGGTCGAAAGGAACCCAAAGCCTCCAGAGGCCAGCGGGAACTCCCGCTGGGCTCCGGAGGCTTCGGGGGAATGCACCTTGAACGCACAGAACACACCTTGTTTTAGAGGGGGAGAACAAGAAATTTTTTTTTTTTCCTGTTCTCCCCCTCCTATGGTCCAGTGCGTCCTATGGTCCAGTGCATCCAATAGAGCGAAAAATACGGTATTTTGCTCCTCCTCCAATCCTGCAGCTGTGAGCCGTGCCATGGTTTGGTACAGCATTACATCAGGACTGTTTGTTTTGTGAGATTATTTGCACTTCCTTGTGCTTTTCTAAGAAGACTCAATGTTCTCACCCTTTCTCATTGAGGGATGGCTTGTATCAAATTTTCTGGCACGCTGACCAAAGCTGATGAAAGATCAGATCAATATTAATAATATTTCTTAAGCTACAAGCTTGCTCTAAACATATACTAGACATCAGTGAGAGTTCTACCAGGAATTCACTTCTGCCCATCTCTGTAGTTGCATGGAAGCAGGTATATTTATTTATTACATATCTATTCCAGCTTTCTTCTACGATGCACCTAGTTCACACTTTCCAAAATGATATGCAAGCTGAAACACAGCCGTCTTTCTAAATTCACAATTCTCTGACTTTTGCAATTCAATTCTCCAACCGTGTAGTGCGTCCAAAAATGCACACGCTATAAATGCAAATATTTGTGAAAACAACATACAGAAATGCATTATATGTTAGAAATTTGCATTGCAAAAATGTGTATATGGGAGGGGGGGTTGTTGCAATGAAATGCTGATGGCTTTTCATGGGGACCCTTTAAAACTAAACAAAAAAACTGCAAACCGATGTGCAGAACTGCATTATACATAGGGCTGCGTCTGAAGATGGGTAGGAAAGTGGCTCACCAGAGCAAGATGGTTTGAGCATATTACACTGATCCTGGTCTGACTGCACTGGCTATCAATTAGTCTCTGGGCCCAATTCAAAGTGCTGGTTTTGACCTATAAAGCCTTAAATGGCTCAGGACCGCAATACCTCAAGGACTGCCTCTTCCCATATGAACCTCCCCGGACCTTGAGATCATCTTCTGAGGCCTTACTTCGTGTGCCTCTTCTACTTGAGGTCTGAAGGGTGGTAACATGAGAACGGGGTCTTCTCTGCAGTGGCTCCCCATCTGTGGAATGCTCTTCCCAGGCAAGTTCACCAGGTGCCTTCATTATACACCTTTAGGCAGCAGGCAGAAACGTTCCTTTTTAACCAGGCCTAGAGCAACACTCTGTACCCTTTAAAATGTGGCTCTTTTGGGGTGCACATTATTGGATGACGGTTTTTATTTTGATTTTATATATTGTGATCTTTTTTTGTGAACCTCCGGGTATAGGGCGGTCTATAAATTCAATAAATGAAATGAGAACAGAACTTTAAAAGGAGGAACAGAGAGAAGACAAAAACTGAGAGATTCACACATCTCCAGCCCAAGGCCATCCAGTAAGGTCTGCGGCTGCATCAATATTTGAACTTTGGTCTCCCCACTCCCAGCGTGACACTCTAACCACTATGCCACACTCAGTGGATCTCCTGGGTTAAATATAATGTGAGCCTTAATCCTCTGACTCAGAGCTCATCTCTGGGGAGTTATCACTAGGATAAGTTGTATTTTAGGATTAAGCCTCCCCGTTAATGTTAGGACCTGCAAATAAACTCAGGGCTCACGCTTTCCATAAGGTGAAGGAAGGCAGAGCAAGAGAGTGGGTTAAAAAAATAAAAAACACCCTATAGAAATGAAACATGAATGGAATTACGGAGGCAATAAACATTATGAGTCATCTTTCCAAATCTGGCGAAAGGCTGCTTCGAACTAGCACATTTGATCGCGAGTGAGATGCCTTTAAAAAGAGAGAGAGCTTATGAATATGCATTCGCAGACTCACCACCCTCATCTCATAGTTGAAACAGAAAAAAAAGTTTTCATCACAGCAGAGGAAAAGGCAACAACTCGGAAGCGGAACGAGTAATGATGAAGATTGTGCAATTAAAAAGACCCTTGAAGAGACCCCAATATAAATTGGATCCTGTGAGACTACTCTGGTCTTTAAAGGACACCTGGTTTTGAACTTTTGCATGCGAAGGATGCAACATTTCATCATTTATTGATGGGAAATGCTCCTGATCAGAGGAATGGCTGCGATTTGAATTTCTCCCTGGGATGTGGGTCTGTCTGAAGATAGCAAGTTCACCCCATGAGAATGAACAGATACACATGCCACAGTTTCTGGCTTCCTTTGGCACAGTATAGAGGGCTTATGATAGGGGTTGCCAATGCAATGCACTACAGATGCTGTTGGACCATAGCTGTCAACCATCCCTTATTTGGCGGGAAACTCCCTTATCCCAGCGCCGTGTCCTGCTGCTGTCCCTTATTGATGATGTCCCTTAAATTTCCCGGGTTTCAAAGGAAGCATCCCCTCTCCCTCCCTCCTTGCCAGCCAGGGAGGAGGGAGGCTCCAACTGTGTTGCTTGGCTGCCTGCCCCGCCCCCCTCCGGCCTCCTCTCACCAGCCTCAGCCCCTAGGAGCCCCACCCTGCCAGGACTGGTGGGAGCCTCAGGCCCTTCCGCCGCCATCCTCCTCGCGGCCTCTGAACTGCGCGTCTCTGCCTGGGGCCTCCCTTCTTCCCGTCACTGCTGCCGCTCCCGCTAGGCCGTACTGCGGCTGCGCCGCCGAAGGACCCGGATGAGATGGGCAGCCTGGTGCGGCCTATGAATTGCTGAGGAGCCTTGAGAGGAGAGCGAGGGCAACCATAGAGAAAGCAGTTCAGAGAGAGGAGGAGGTGGCAGGTGTTCCAAGGGCTAACCATAGAGGGGGAAAGCGGAGGAAGGACTGCAAGTGCTTCTCCCATAGATTTGTAGTGGTAGACTAGCATAGATGGTCTGATCTGCGGGTTTACTTCAGGCGCTATTCCCCCCCCCTCTCTTCCTCCCGCCCCGCCTGATGGAACTGAGAGCTGCAGATGGAGCACGAGAGAAAAGATAAAGAACTGCAGCAGCATCTTCGTAACTTGGACTTCATTTTGCGCGAAAAGTGGTTGCTGCTTGTAGTTATTTAATTGCAGTGTTTCATCAGCTGGTGTCTTGAGCAGCAACCTCTAGAAACGAAGCGTTAAAAACTGGCGCTGCTCTCCAAAATTATCTGGTCCCTTTTAACTTTGTATTTCAGCTGGTTGACTAAAATCCCTTATTTTGGCTGCTGATCCCTTATTTTCAAATCTGTAAGTTGACAGCTATGCGTTGGACTACAACTCCCATCATCCTTGACCGTTGGCTATGCCAGCTGGAGCTGATGGGAGTTCAGAGTTCAACAACTGCAGGAGGTCTGCAGGTTCAAAGGGAACACCTGGAATTCAGAAATATCTGAAGGGCACCATATTGGACGTCCCTGCCTTATGCCCTATGCAGCCTGAGATATTTTGTTGCCTGAAGCAAAGGCCTTCTCCCAGTCAAGATACAGAAGGCAACAGCAGGGTCAGGATAAAGCACCTGGGCAACTGCTGCTGCCCACCCCTGTATCTGCTGCCTGGGGTGACTTGCTCACTCTGCCTAATGGCAGGGCCGGCTATGACGGTTCTAAGTTAGCACTGTTAGAACAGAATGCAGTCACACTCACACTGAAAACCTCCTGCAGTTTGGTTAAGGCTCTACTCCAATTCACACCTATTAGCTGTAATTTGCTATTATTTTTAGGCCCTGTTGCTGAGGTGCAACCAAAATCCAATAAGGTATGTTAAAAGCGTGTCCAATTTAGCAGCCGTTCTATTCTTATTACTTCTCCCGCTATTATCTACAGCGGAAGCAATCCAGCAGCATCGGAAGCCAAACCAGTTAATCCACTGGTGTGTCCTCCCCCCCGCCCCCCAATTCTTCTTCTTCTCCTTTTAAAGCATTGGGGAACATAAATTAATTGGCACTTTAAAAAACGTAATGGCGTTTTATCTATTTCCATTTCTCCTAAAACCACATCCTGCAGCGACAAAATAGCTCACAATGGCACGCTCCGAGCCCCCTTTTATAGCAAGCTCTTGGCTGTTCTCGACTTGCGAATTAAGCACAGTGTGAATTTGGTTTTCAGGGAAATCCCAAGCAGAGACGATGACCACGGTTGAGTTTTGCTCATATAATGAAGGGCTACCTTCTATACTTTAGTCAAAGCAATGGTCCAAGAAAGGTACGGTTCTGGGAACGCTTTGCTCAGAAGTACGTGCCTCTGGGATCAGTGTGGTAAGAAAGAGGCGTCAGGGATCCATTTGGCATGGAAGTAGGGGTGCTTTGAATATTCTCCTCATCCACATTTTTCATGTCCATCCCTACCATTAGACAGGATGAGATTGCTGCCTCAGGTGGTAGATGCTCAGAGGTGGCAGTGGCAGCTTCTCACAGACATCTCTCCTGAGCATCCTGGGCATGTCCCACAAGGGACATAGGAAGATGCCATGTACTGAGTCAGGCCATTGGTCCATTTTCCTCAGGACCAGGGGGGTTTTTCAGCCGAAACTCACCAGAACTGAGTTCCTCTTTGGTGTGTTCCGGCACCTCTTTTTAGCATACCGGCAGCTGTTTAGTGGCAGGGCAGCCAGAGCTGTGTGTTGGAGGCTTCGGGCTGCATGCCGCTCATGGCTTTGTGTCTGAGGAAGTGGGGCAGTGTGTCAGAGGTGACATTGTAATGTGGCTTCAATGGGGAGCAGCAGGGAAAGGATGGCAGCAGCAGCACCATCAAGGTGGGAGGGGGGCATGTTGGCAGCAGATGCTGAGGAATATCAAATGCTCTCTGTCCCCCCCCCCACAAAAAACATCTAGAGCTGGGCCTATTCTTGCCCTCTTCCTATGGGGATTGGTCTCCCCCAGAAGTGCATTCATTCTTAGGCAGGACTCAGACTATTTTTTAAAATATATAACCTTATTTTTGAATTTTTCAGTTTTACAAACCTCAAATACAGTGGTACCTCGGGTTACAGACGCTTCAGGTTACAGACTCCGCCAACCCAGAAATAGTACCTCGGGTTAAGAACTTTGCTTCAGGCTGAGAACAGAAATCGCGTGGTGGTCGTGCGGCGGCAGCGGGGAGGCCCCATTAGCTAAAGTGGTACCTCACGTTAAGAACAGTTTTAGGTTAAGAACGGACCTCCAGAACAAATTAAGTTCTTAACCCGAGGTACCACTGTAAAAGAAAAAAATAATACATACATCCCCTTTGACTTCCCTCCCCCCTTTTGTGGATCCTTAAACACACACACAAACAATTTCCCCCTCCAATTTTTAATAAATCTTAAAATATTCCTTAATCCAAATTTTTAACTACAAGTTTTATGTCAATCCTTTGCAGAACTCAGACCATATCCAGCCTGTATTAGCATTTGTTGTGATTTGCAAATTATTGCATAGATGCAAAGAACTGAACTTAAAACTGGGGGTGTGTGGAAACTGAGAGATCCAAAACTGACAGATCTGTCCATCTCATCTCACCTTTCCCCCCAGCCTGGGTACTCTACCCACTCTGCAACTGTTTGCCTGCAAACTGGCATGAGGGTTCAGTTTCTATCTTGTGGTGCTCACCAGGAATGTTTGGGGTCCCCCCCAGTGGTGCCCAGGGTGGGTGGAGGCAGCCACGATGGCACCCCACCGGGATCATGCTGCTGGGGGCGGTGTGCTCCCCACACACCCCTCTTCCTCTGCCAGTGCCCCCTCTAGCAACCTTCAGTGGCAAAATCTGGGAGCCTTCCAGGGAGCTGGCAGAGGTGCCTCTACTGAATGGATGGCCGTGGCAGTTCTGTAAAAGAAATAATAAGTATATATATAAAAAAGACGAGGTCCATAACACGTACGACTGATCCTTGGGAACAGCTACAGCAAACGACGGCCAATGCAATGTTTTTCTCTCCCCCCCCCCCCAAAGCAAAGGAAGTCATAAACACTTGAAGCCCATCATATGCTTCATTAACTCGGTGGCTTCAGAAAAGAACACAAGGGAAGGCAGGGAAAGAAGGAATAGGGCAGAGGAGAGGTCGGAGAACGAGAGGAGACGAAAGCAGAGGAACATCAAAACTGACAGAGGAAAGATACAAAGAATACCGTAAGCACTGAGTCAAGACCAAGTTTGGGAGGTGCAAGAATATGGCAGTGATCTCAGGTCTGCTGCCACTGGTAGACCAGGCTGAGCACTCTTGCTGCTGTCCCGGAAATTGCCCTGAGATCGACAAGTAGGTCCCAATCTGCATTCTTCCCACGACTGATTTACTCTAACATTCCCCAAGATGGTGCCCTTCATGGCCATGCTGTTTTGGAGAGTGGAGGAGCTGATGGGACTTATAGTCCATTGTGTCTGGAGGGTACAGTGGTACCTCAGGTTACAAACACTTCAACTTACGTTTTTTCAGGTTATGAACACTTGTAACCCAGAAGTAAGTTGTCCAAGCTCTCGGAGGCCTCGCCACTGCCTGGAGGCAAACCCGGACATCGGCGGGGCCTACGGAGCTCCATGGGGCCTGCAGAGGCTCTGCGACTGGGCTTCAGCCGCAGGAGCTCTCTGAGACCTCCACGAATGCCGGGAGCCAAGCCGATTGTGATTGTGGAAGAGGATCCTGAGCCCCCTCCAAACAGTGAGTTTGGAAATAAATTTTAATTTTTTTCATCTAAAATACTGTCTTATTTATTTTATAGTACAGTGCATTAATTATTGCCTTCATTTTATGGATCAATGGTCCCGTGAAACAGTAAAATTTGTGTTAAATTGCTGTTTTAGGGGTGGGGTTTTCATCGTCTGGAACGGGTCAATCCATTTTCCATTACTTTCAATGGGAAAGTCCGCTTCAGGATAAGAACGTTTTAGGCTAAGTACAGACTTTCGGGGGACACGGGTGGCACTGTGGGACGTGGGTGGCGCTGTGGGTAAAACCTCAGTGCCTAGGACTTGCCTATCATCAGGTCAGCGGTTCGAATCCCTGCGGTGGGGTGCGCTCCCGCTGCTCGGTCCCAGCGCCTGCCAACCTAGCAGTTTGAAAGCACCCCCGGGTGCAAGTAGATAAATAGGGACCGCTTACCAGCGGGAAGGTAAACGGCGTTTCCGTGTGCTGCGCTAGCTCGCCAGATGCAGCTTGTCACACTGGCCAAGTGCCACGGAAGTGTCTGCGGACAGCGCTGGCTCCTGGCGTCTAGAGTGAGATGAGCGCACAACCCTAGAATCTGTCAAGACTGGCCCGTACGGGCAGGGGTACCTTTACCTTTACCTTACAGACTTCCGGAACCAATTAAGTACTTAACCTGAGGTACCACTGTACAAGTTTGGAGATGGCTGCTCTGTGTTGACTTGCAATGGCTCTCCAGGGTCTCGAACAAGCCTCCTGTCTCAGTCTTACTTGGAGGCCTGAGGGATTGAACCTGACACCTTTTGTGCTCAAAGCATGTACTCTACTCCTGAGCTGTGGCTCTTCATACTTGGTAACAGATGAGCAAATCTCTCTATTTCAGTCACTCTCAATTTCTCATTTCCCCAGTCTTCAGTTCAGCTCTCCACATTTCCACTTCATTTTGCATTTTTTTAAAAAAATCCTCATGAAAATCCATCACAAATTTAGTGCGAATTCCTCCTTATATACACATTTTTGCAAAGGAATTTCTCCCAACATAATGCATTTTTGTAAGTTATTTCCTCTAAGAGATTGCATTGTTTACTCAGGTAAAGTAACTTTTGCTCATATTTCTTGGCCGGAGAAATGCATTGCAAAATTCCAAGAAGTGTGAATTTTCTAGGATAGCTGTGTTTCTATTGATGCATTGTTTTTGGAAATTGCAAACTGAGTAGCTTTGTCTTTAAATGTGAACTGAATCAAATTTCTTCCCCATTGCTATGCACCAACAAGGGCAAATGTGGATTTGCCACCAAGTACATCCTTAACAGAAAGCTGGAGGCAAACCATTCATTTGTTCATAAATTCATTCCGTATATGCATCTTGCCTTTCCATCCTAAAAAACAGGACCCTTTAGGCAGATAAGAACCATTGGTAAAACTATCATTTAAATCAGATAGCCAAGAACAAACACCAGCAGCAATAATAATTTAGCCAAGTATCCTGCTGAAAGGCATGTCTAAATAAGGCCATATATTTAAAGGACAGTGGAACCTCGGAAGCCGAACAGAATCAGTTCCAGAGGTCCGTTAAACTTCCAAAACGTTCAGAAACCAAGGCACGGCTTCCAACTGGCTGCAGGAAGCTCCTGCAGCCAATCAGAAGCCTCGTTGGACATCCGGGTTCCAAAGAACGTTCGCAAACTGGAACACTCACTTCCAGGTTTGCAGCGTTTGGGAACCAAAACGTTCAAGTCCCAAGGTGTTCGGCTTCCAAGGTACGACTGTGCTATGATGCCACTTGAAATGGTGATAGCTTGCCCTAAAGAATCCTGGGATCTGTGGTTTTTTTAAGGGTGCTGAGGGTTGTCAAGAGACTGCTCCTTCCCTCACAGAGCCACAGTTCCCTGGGAAGAGGCAGGAGTGGACTTTGGTTTTCAAATTTCAGTGGCGCCCTGTGTGGTGCCAAAATTCAGCGCCCCTGCCTCTCACTTTCTGCTCTGCTCAATTCACTACGTCATAGTTGTGATATCCTGAAGTATATCCTAGACTTGGCACCCAGTGTTGGGAAACCACTGTGGCACCCAGGGATCACTAAACCACTCCTGGCACTCAGTGGCACTGGCTAGGATGGAACGAAAAGGTGAATATTCACACAAAGTCTTTCGGGAAAACATTTCTAATCCCCCCTCCCAAAAAATCATTATTTTAGACTGACTCTCAAAACTGCAACCCTATCAAATATTTGCATCACTAATAGAAACTATTTGGTATTTATTATCTGTAGCCTTTCACTTGCACATGTGCGAATGAGTTTGCCAAGGCAGTGCTACCGCCTAATTCTCCTGGGAAGCAGTCTGATTCCAGGATCTCCACTTTTTAACGATGAACACTGCCTGCTTATTCTTATTTTTATAGACACCTGAAGGAGAAAGGTGAGAGAGAACTATACGGAATACAGATGAGTTCTGCAGGAGAATTTGCAATATTTATTAAGACCTTCCAGTATAATGTACTCCTCTAAGAATACTCCAGAAACTAATAAATGTGCTAGGCAAATGAGTGATGTGGACAGAGGAAGAAGGAAAGCATTCTCCCTAATTTGCTCGTGGTTTTACTGAGAGATTTCACAAAATGGGGAATGGAATTATCCTGGTTTCGCTTGTGGAACATGTGCAATGGCAAAATAATGCCAGAAACGATTTTAATAAAATGAAATGAAATGAATCCATCTTATATTTTTCCAATATTGGAGTTTAAAATGTTAGATATTTTAAAAATGAATTGCTGTTTTGTTTTAGACTGTGATCCTATGGCCCCTGAGAGGGAATGCCATAAGATACAATGGAGGTTTCTCCCAGATTCATCAGAAGCTGTCTTATTCAGAGTCAGACCCAATTGTAGGACTAACGGAGAAGACAGGAGGTTGGATGCAGGTGAGCTGTGCAGAAGCACACTGGCAAACATGCTCCAAGCAAGTTGCCGGCTAGCTTTGCCGAAGCTCCTTTTATTAGAAGTCAACAATTGGAAACAGTAATGAAACCACCCTGAACTTAACGTATTTTCATCTAAGCACATTTCCAGCATTAGCAAATACTGTATTTTTCGCTCTATAAGACGCACTTTTTCCCCTTCAAAAATTAAGGGGAAATGTGTGTGCATCTTATGGTGCGAATGCAGGCTCCTTGGCTTCAGCAATAGCAACATGAAGCCTCTGAAGCGCAGAGGGAGCATTCCCACCGTGCTCTGGAGGCTTCGCGTTGCTTTTGCTGAAGCTGCCTGAAGCCTGAAGCCTCCGGAGCATAGCAGGAGCTCCTGCTGCGCTCCAAAGGCTTTGGGTTGCCTTCACTGAAGCCTGGAGAGCAACAGGGGTCGGTGCACACCAATCCCTCTTGCTCTCCAGGCTTCGCTTCGCTGGAGAGGCGCTGCACAGTTTTCCCTCTCTGGGCAGCGCCCCTTCAGTGAAGCGGGAGGAGAAATGGAAGGGGCTCCGTTTCTCCTGCCACTTTGCTGAAGGGGCACTGAGCAGAGAGGGGGAGAATTTTTTTCCCTGTTCTCCCCCTCTAAAACAAAATGCGTCCTATGGTCGGGTGCATCCTATAGAGTGAAAATTACGGTACATGTGTCAGCAGGTGTTTCCCTAAAATGTTCCCCCCGAAACTTGATTACATCTTTGTCCCCAGTCATGCTCCAGCCAAGAGATATGTCTAACAAACAAATTGTGAGAGGACCAAAGGTCAGGGGGAACTCCCTGTTTTCTAGCCAGGAAGGTAAAATGTCAGGGGAATGTCATGTCAACGCTCCTTGACATACTGTTGTACGTCTGGTGCGAGGTTTGTCTTCGCAAAGCAGAGCGTTACCTCCACTCCCATTGGTCCATCCAGCTCAGTGTTTCCCAAACCTGGGTCTCCAGCTGTTTTTGGACTACAACTCCCACCATCCCTAGCTCACAGGTCAGGGATGATGGGAACTGTAGTCCAAAACCATCTGGAGACCCAAATTTGGGGAGCTCTGCCCTAGAACTTCCACTTCCCACATCATACAACTACCCAGCTTGCTTTTCACCTTCCCCACCCCATTTCTGAAGCCATTTCTCTGTTCTGTCCTGCAGCCCCCCTTTGTACCACTGCTTTCTCCTTCAGCCCCACGCCTCCCATGCCTCCTTGGTCACTGTGAGCCGAGGATGTGGGAGTTACATTCTTCTTATGTCCCTTGTAGACTCCATTTGACTTTGATTCAGTGGCAGCAACTAAAGGAGGCAAGGCAAAATCCCGCTACCCTGCAGGTTAAAAAGAAAAGAATGCCCATTGTTTATCATGACAAATATTTTTTTGCTTCAGTTTACGGGCTAGCAAAACAACTCGGGCTTTTGCGAGAGTCTGCTGCCAAGCAGTTATTAGGCTTGGAGGCATACGTCTTGTTTTGTTTGCAAACTGATAATTTGCTCAACGAGAGGAAAAATACACCCTTCCGCTCTGCCAAAATGAAAATAAAAAGCTCTGTGATGGCCTGTGCATTGAAGGCAATAATCTATGGCCAGGCAGTAATTTGGAATCTGCAGCAGGTTTTTGAGGATCTAGGTTTTCAACAATGGAAAAAGAGGAAAAGTGATGGATTTTAAGTAGCTTTCGCACACATGGGAAAATGAGAGTGAGTGAATGGACATATGCTTTGCTTGCAGAAGGCCCAGTTTACTCTGCAGTGTCTCCAGGGCAAAGTGAGGCAAGGGTTAAAGTCATATATTATAATGCAATTTTGCTACCTTTTTAAGAAGTTTTGAACTTCAGTACAATATTCATCAAAGTGTAAAATTCAGTGGAACGTTCTGTTCCACACAATTTGTAGAGGCTGAGGATGATAACAAACATTGGTCCTACACTGAGTAGACTTATTGAAGTTAAAGTACACAACTTACTTGGGTCTATAAATTTCAATCGATCTACACTGAGCAGAGTTAGTTGGCAATACAGTGGTACCTCGGGTTCGATACGCTTCAGATTACATACGCTTCAGGTTACAGACTCCGCTAACCCAGAAATAGTACCTCGGGTTAAGAACTTTGCTTCAGGCTGAGAACAGAAATCATGCCCCAGCAGCGGTGCAGCAGCAGCAGGAGGCCCCATTAGCTAAAGTGGTGCTTCAGGTTAAGAACAGTTTCAGGTTAAGAACAGACCTCCAGAACGAATTAAGTTCTTAACCTGAGATACCACTGTACTCCCAAATTCCTCAAGCATGGGAGCCAGTACCTAGCACCAAGAGGGCCCTAGAAGTAATCCAGGAATTTGGTCAAGTAGCAGGTTTTAAGTTGAATAAGTCAAAAACCAAGGTTTTGGAGAAGAATTTGACACCAATAGAGAGGGAGGGGTTTCAGAAGGAGACAGACCTAACATTGGTAAAGAAAGTGAAATACCTGGAGGTGAACATGACCGCTAAGAATGTGAACTTATTTAAAGATAACTATGAGAAATGTTGGTCAGAAGTGAAGAAAGATCTTGAAACTTGGTCGAACTTGAAGCTTTCCTTGCTGGGTCGAATTGCTGTTATTAAGATGAATGTATTGCCGAGAATGTTATTTTTATTCCAATCACTACAAATCATTGACAAGATGGACTGTTTCAAGAAGTGGCAAAGGGATATATCTAGATTTGTCTGGCAGGGCAAAAAGCCCAGAATAAAATTTAAGATACTTACTGATGTTAAGATAGAGGGGGGTTTGCCCTGCCAGATTTAAAACTCTATTATGAATCAGCAGCTTTTTGCTGGCTGAAGGAATGGCTACTTCTGGAAAATACGGATGTGTTAGATCTTGAAGGATATGATAATGTATTTGGGTGGCATGCATATCTGTGGTATGGCAAGGTAAAAGCGCATAAGGCTTTTAAAAACCATATTGTCAGGAAAGCATTGTTTAATGTCTGGATTAGATATAAAGACCTTTTGGAGAGTAAAACCCCAAGGTGGCTTTCACCTATGGAAGCGAAAGCTCTGAAAAAACTTAATATGGAGGCAAAATGGCCAAAATACTGGGAAATTTTAGAACAGGAAGGTGACAAATTGAAACTGCAGAGTTATGAGAAGCTTAAAGAGAAGGTGCGAGACTGGTTACACTATTTTCAAATAAGAGAGGTTTACAACCAGGACAAAAAAGTGGGTTTCCAGGTGGAAAGATCAAAGCTAGAGACAGAACTGTTAGAACCCAATGCTAAGATACTATCAAGAATGTACAATTTGCTGTTGAAATGGAACACTGAGGAAGAAACAGTAAAGTCTGCAATGATAAAATGGGCACAAGATATAGGATATAATATCATGTTTGCTGACTGGGAGAAGTTGTGGACCACCGGGATTAAATTTACGGCATGTAATGCCCTAAGAGAGAATATTATGAAAATGATGTATAGGTGGTACATGACCCCAGTCAAGCTTTCGAAAACATATCACTTGCCCGACAATAAATGTTGGAAATGTAAAGAAATTGAAGGTACATTCTTTCACCTTTGGTGGACATGCCCAAGGATCAAGGCTTTCTGGGAGATGATCTATAATGAACTGAAGAAGGTACTTAAGTACACTTTCCCCAAGAAACCAGAGGCCTTCCTCCTAGGCATAGTCGGCCAATGGGTGTCAAAGAAGGATAGAACATTTTTTATGTATGCCACAGCAGAAGCAAGAATACTCATTGCAAAGCATTGGAAGACACAAGACCTACTCACACTGGAAGAATGGCAGATGCAAGTAATGGACTACATGGAAATGGCGGAAATGACTGGCAGAATCCGAGACCAGGGAGAAGAGTTGGTGGAAGAAGATTGGAGGAAATTTAAAATTTATCTACAGAAATATTGTATTGTAAAATGTTTGAATGTTAATGGCATTGAAATGAACTGAAGGGGTTCTAGCAACAAGGTAAAAAATAAGATTGGATTAATAATAGATAAACTAAATTGGATATGAATTTGCTGAACTCATTTCTAAAAGGGATACAAAAAAGGGAGATGTGAGGAAGTCAGGAAAATAAGTGAATCAAAGATGAGGAATTAAAAAAAGAGGGATTTTTGTGTTCTTTTTTATTGAATGTGCTTTTTCTTCTTTTTTTCTAAGTTAAATTTTTGTATTTTTGTATTTTATAATTTTATATTTTTGTGTATGTGCTTTTTCTCTTTTCTGTGTGTTGTTACTCTCAAAATTTAATAAAATATCATTAAAAAAAAAAACAAATTCCTCAAGCATGCATTTTTAAAACATCTAAATCAAGGGGAGAATTCAAATGAGAATAATTTTGTAAACAATGTTGCAGAGCAACTCTTATTTCAGTCTTCTAGTCTGATTAGCTCTCCTCAGAAGGCTTTAAAAAAACCTGACACTTTCTGCATATTCCTTTCTTAAAATAAAGAAAAAAATACATCCTATTTACTGGAAACTAATAAGGGCTTCAGTTAGAGGAATTTTTTTAAAAAGGAAGGAAAGGAGATATTTTTATATGGGAGATTTTTTTTTTTTTTGGAAGATTGATTTAAAAGAAACAGTTCTCTAATTTGAAATGAATATGCTAGTTCTGCACCACCAGCTGTTTATAAAGTCTTGATTGAGGGCCTGACAATACGTAATTGCTTGTTCTCCCTAATATATGGTGAGACATATTCTTTTCCTGACTTTGCATGTATCATTGATGATAAGCCTGGAGACTGAAGGCAAAATGTTGATAGCTGGATTTGATTGGTTTAAGATAGCACACTTTCACAACAGCGCCAGATCAGCTGTCTTCTGTAATTTAAGCGCCTCACTCTAGCCAATTTCATTAAGAATACTAAATTGCAAAGTGAAAGGATGGTGGAGTGGATCTTGCAGGCTGTTCAAGGGGCATTGGTGAGATTTAGACGGCATCTGCACTAAAGTTTAATAAAATCTATTGGCAGAAGGAAAGAAAAAGACTTCATCTGCACTATGCATTTAAAGCAGTACCTCCTCCTCCTTCTTCTTTGGTGATCACTCATAACTGAGTAAGATTGTCTTCCATAAACATAGTTTTAACAGTGAGTCCATAAGTGACTGAGGATTCACACATCTTTCCACAGTGGGGACATAGGTTTCTGGGCGGGAGTTGATCATGGTGAGGGTGTGCCAAGCATGCCTTCGTCTTAGTGCGTTTCTCCCTTTCGTCCTGAGTTCGAACGTCTTCAAAATGCATAACACCTTTGGTAAAGGCTGTTATCCAACTGGAGCATTCACAGGCCAGTGTTTCCCAGTTAGAATCATAGAATCATAGAATCATAGAGTTGGAAGAGACCACAAGGGCCATCGAGTCCAACCCCCTGCAAAGCAGGAAACACCATCAGAGCACTCTTGACATATGGTTGTCAAGCCTCTGCTTAAAGACCTCCAAAGAAGGAGACTCCACCACACTCCTTGGCAGCAAATTCCACTGTCAAACAGCTCTTACTGTCAGGAAGTTCTTCCTAATGTTTAGATGGAATCTTCTTTCTTGTAGTTTGGATCCATTGCTCCGTGTCTGCTTCTCTGGAGCAGCAGAAAACAACCTTTCTCCCTCCTCTATGTGACATCCTTTTATATATTTGAACATGGCTATCATATCACCCCTTAACCTCCTCTTCTCCAGGCTAAACATGCCCAGCTCCCTTAGCCATTCCTTAGTCGGTGTTTATACTACTTTTTAAATATTTGCCTTGAGAGAGTCTTTGAATCTCTTTTGTTGACCACCGGCATTATGCTTTCCATTTTTAAGTTCGGAGTAGAGTAGTTGCTTTGGAAGACGATCATCAGGCATCCACACAACATGACCAGTCCAACGAAGTTGACATTGAAGAATCGTTGTTTCAACACTGGTGATCTTTGCTTCTTCCAGTACACTAGAAAAACCTGTGCCGCTAATAAAGATAGTGCAACTCGTACAGCACGTTGGCGACAAATATTCACACAGTTGTTCAAAAATAATTTTACACCATTTATCAAATATGTGAGAAAGAGACAATTACTTACAGAGTGCCATGGAGACTTACAAACTACCTAAAATAAAGTGAACTTGCAATATCAGATTTTACTAGGTTCTTACAAATTCTTGACTCAGTTTTTCGGGGTTTTTTTGTTTTTGTTTTTTTTTGCTAACCCAGAAATAGTACCTCAAGTTAAGAACTTTGCTTCAGGGTGAGAACAGAAATCGTGCTCCGGCGGCGCAGTGGCAGCAGGAGGCCCCATTAGCTAAAGTGGTGCTTCAGGTTAAGAACAGTTTCAGGTTAAGAACGGACCTCTGAAAGAAATTAAGTACTTAACTTGAGGTACCACTGTACATTTGAACTGAGGGCTTTCTATCATACTCTTAGTCAGTCTCCTTCCACGACTCTTAAAAGGAAGCTACTTTTGTTTTTTTCATTTCCCCTGCATTTTTTTCTTTTCTGACCCTTTCCCATAGGCTGCAAAGTTGTAACAGACAGTAAAAGCGGGTGTGAGGGAGCAGCGGAAGGGAGAGGAGAAAAACCCGTAAAACAGAAGCAATAAAATGATTGTGGTAGCCAGAGGTCTCACCCTCAATGAAGCTGCCAGATCATCCATCAACACAATAGCAACACTGAAGTGGTCTTTTTTTTATTATTTTTAAGAAAACCATAACAGCCGATCTCTCTGAAGTATAAATGAAATTACCTGCTGTCCAGCTTGAGGATATATCCTTCTGGTCTACTTTGTGGCACACTGGACACCAGTTTGTATGATTTGATTGTAAGTCACCTGGTGCAGGGACATTTTTTAAAGCCCAATTTGTCAAGAGACCATGGCAATCGCGGTTTGCTTCCCTCCCCTTCCCCACTCTTATTTTATTTCCCCCTTCCCCCTCTTGAGTTCACAACAACAACAAGCTTCAGAAAAGCAGTCTCTGGACTCAGCTATGCAGCTACAAATAAAATGTTTTAAATGTGTTTTGTAAAGTGCAATATACAAATGGGACACTGCAAGGCGACACTGAGCTACGCCAAATTCAATGTATTTTCAAAACTTTTTTAAAAAGCATTTTCATAGTGTTTTTTTTATATGTGTGCAGATTCCACCTCTCCCACAGGTACTTCATAAGTTGCTACCTTCCTTATAAACCATAATTCTGGGCCTTTAACAGTTTCTTGACAGGTTTTTTTTCTAAAAAAAACAACCAATAGGGGTGAGTTTCCCTGTCATGGAGACACATTGTTGAAACAAAAACTCACATTGATTTGTGCCTGTTATATAGCTGTTGGGGGCCCTTTGGTCATTCTGTCAAGAAGTGGGACCCTAGACGTCTGCCCCAAAGTCCTAATTTAACAAGTCCACTGACCATTTGTTGAACTTCCTACCCATATCAGTCCCCCAGGATCCTACATTGTTACTATTTGGGGGAGTTCATGAGCCCCCAAAGGCTTGTGCGCAGCTCAGTTTACCGACAGCCCATAACTTGCCATGCAACTGAGAAAATAGTGTGCAAGCACCGCATAGCAAAATCTGTCAGGGTTTGGAGCAGAACAAACCTAGAACATGAGGTTTCTAAAGAGGAGTGGATCTAAATTCCCCCAGAAGATCCCCACATTGCCAGTGACCCAGAAGAGCTGTTGGAACGAGACAGCTCTGTTCTTGGGGTAGCAACAATAAAAATAATATTCCAACACAACACTAAAAACAGAATAAAACATCAAACACTAAAAACTTCCCTGAACAGGACTGCCTTCAGATGTTTTCTAGAGGTCAGATACAGTGGTACCTCGTGTTAAGAACTTAATTAGGCTGGCCTCAACTAGAGCCAGGGCCTTCTCGGCTGCGGCTCCAATCTGGTGGAACGCTCTGTCACAAGAGACTAGGGCCCTGCGGGACCTGACATCTTTCCGCAGGGCCTGCAAGACAGAGTTGTTCCACCAGGCCTTTGGTCAGTGCGCAGCCTGACTCCCTCCTCTGGCAACCTGCATAGAATATTGCTTAATTGGTTGCCATTAATTTGATTTTAATTAATTTTTATAATGAATATTTTGAATGTGTGATTATTTGATTGTTTGATTATTTGATTATTGTTAGCCGCCCTGAGCCCGGCTTCGGCTGGGGAGGGTGGGATATAAATAAAATTTATTATTATTATTATTATTATTATTATTATTATTATTATTATTATTATTAATTCTGGAGGTCCGTTCTTAACCTGAAACTGTTCTTAACCTGAAGCACCACATTAGCTAATGGGGCCTCCCTCTGCCACTGCGCGATTTCTGTTCTCATCCTGAAGCAAAGTTCTTAACCCGAGGTACTATTTCTGGATTAGCGGAGTCTGTAACCTGAAGTGTCTGTAACCTGAAGTGTCTGTAACCCGAGGTACCATTGTAGTTGTTTATTTCCTTGACATCTGATGGGAGGGGATTCCACAAGGTGGGTGCCACTACCAAGAAGGCCCTCTGCCTGGTTCCCTGTAACCTCACTTCTTGCAGAGAGGGAACCGCCAGAAGGCCCTCAGGGCAGGACCTCAGTCTCTAGGCTGAATGATGGGGGTGGAGACACTCCTTCAGGTATACAGGACCGAGGCCGTTTAGGGCTTTAAAGGTCTGCACCAACACTTTGAATTGTGTTCAGAAACGTACTGGGAGCCAATGCAAGTCTTTCAGGACTGGTGTTATGTAGAAGTCACCACACCAGCTTTGTGGGTTGCGAGTTGACTCCCTCATGTCCACAGGAGCAGAGGAGGCAGTGAGCCAAACAGGAACTTCTGGCCACAGCTGTAGAGGCTATCCCGTGACACACAAGGAGGGGGCAGAAAGCATGGAAGCAGTTTCCTGAGATGTTGGAAGGGGTGGAGTCTCCAACTTCTATATATAGGGAGCTGGTGTCCACAAACATGACATGAAGGTTGGCAACAACAATCCCACTGCGTGGGAATCCCTTGCAGAAGACCGCGGTGCCTGGGGACCATCAGTCAGGTTGCGCATCCATAGCAGGGGCCAGAGGAAGAACGACCGCTGGGAGGAGCACAGAGAGAAGGGAGGCCATGGTGCAACGGCAGCAGCCCAACCAGATGCCTTCATCTGTCTCAGCTGCAACAAAACATGTGTCTCCTTTATCAGTGTCTACAGCCACAGCAGGCGCTGTAACTCTCCTATGGTCGGACTTCACTTCCAAAGGCACACTCCTCCATTGTCTCCAGAGACAGATCGAGGCCAACAACAATTTCAGTTTCTCTTTCTCTCACCTTTCCCTGTCTTAATTTCAGCTCTTCACAATTCCACATCAGTTGCTGCTTCTGCTGTTGTTGTTGTTGTTGTTGCTGCTGCTGCTACTGCTGCTGCTGTTAGTCCTCATAAGAATTCATTAGCATTTCAGTGCAAATTTCTCCTAGCAGACACATTTTTGCAAAGCAGTGTTCCATAATATAATGACATTTGGTACATGATATTTCCATCAATACAGGTTTCTCTGCCCTGGTGGGCATTTTTGTACATATCGTTTGACTGGAGGCCTGCATTGCAAAATTTTGTAAATTTCAAATTTGGATAGATGGCTATGCTTTGGTTTCACATATTCTTTTGAAAAGTGTGGATTTAGTAAGTTCGCCTTTAAATAGGAACTGAATTAAATTTCTCCCCCTTCCAAGCCATATTTAAGGTCCTGTTCTGAGGTGCTTCATGGCTTATGTAAGAGCCCCAAGCCCTAGCCTTCCTGAACCCGGGGAATAAACAGTATCTTAGAAGCTGAGGAAGAACAGAGAACTGGATTTCCAATAGGCCTGGATGACTCCCCCCCCCCATAAGAAAAAGGTAACAAACAACAGAATGAGTTATGCAAGAGAACCATAACAGCGACACTTGACATCTGATAAAATAAGGTTTTATTAATACTATGGTACATGTGTTATAATCCAGTGCACAAGGAACTGGATTGATTACAAAGAGGGAAGTAATTGAGCTGGAGTTCATTAAGGGCTGAGCACACGGCGGCCCAATGACCTCGTAAATGTCAGTAAACAAATATAACGTCTCTTTGGTTTCAACACTATTTTTAATTCCGCAGATTTCATTGTCCAGCCTTGGAACATAATCACATCTCTGCTGTAGAAGGATATGTGGAACAGGAATTAGAAAACCCAAAGGAAATTAATTTGCACATCCATCAAACCAGCCCAAGGAGAAATGTCATAAACCTTCAGATGGGTAACTATCCGCTGAGTGTCCCATTGCAATAAGCCTGTCCTCTCTCTTGGTTTTACCAAACTGGAAACGACGTCTTTCAGACATCTGAATTGCAATGAGAGACCCACAAAGAAATATAGGTTAATTAACCTGCCTATGTATTTGATGTGTATCTTTTGCTATGCAAAACAGGCAGAAGAAAATATTGCTTCACACAGCATAGTTAAGCCATGCAATTTGCCCCCACAAGCTGTGTTGATGGCCACCATCTTGTGTGGCTTTAAAATGTGGTATTCCAGGCCTCCTTAGCTGACCCTCAAGACTGTCCCTAAGCCACACCCCATCCCATGGCCACATCCTCCTCTTCCCAGGCCAGTGTCAGTTTGCATTTCTTAGTACAGAAATTATGGATCTGATGTGCAGAGATCTTTCCTGTTCTGCTTAGTTCAAGAAGGTTCTGGAGGCTTCTCTGTGTGAAAGAAGCCAGCAGAAGGTTCCTGATGTTTGGGTTATTCCTTCAGAGAAGCTGAGTACAGCTGGCTTCAACTGGTTCTCTTATCTCTTCTATCAAAGGTCATGCTGACTATATAAGTAAAGCCAGAAGGAGCCTGGGTTTTTCTTTCTATCTCTTTTCCTTCTGGTTTGGTGTTCCGTAAATAGTATGCTTAGTGTTAAGTTTTAGTCTTGTTACAAGTTTGTAAATTTAAGTTAGGTCTGCTGCAACTGGATTTCTTATGGACAGTGCCAATCCTGAATGTATTGGATTTGTGACCATTCTGCTCATTTGCCTTCAGTAGCAGTAAATCTCTGCTAGATGTAATACAATTGCCTCTAGACAATTTTGGAGAAACCCTGCAACGTGTTTAAATTTTTCCCTCCTCTGGACAACAGCCACTGGTCCTGCTCCAGTTGTCCCTTTTCTAGGGAGACATGTCCGTGAACTGTATAATATGGTTACCATATTTTTTTCAATGAATCCGGGGGTCCCCTTTTTTTCTTTTTTTTTTTTTTTCTTTTTTTTGAAGCTGTATGGAAGTGAGAGCTTGACCATAAAGAAGGCTAATCGTAGAAGAATTGATGCTTTTGAATTATGGTGCAGGAGGAGACTCTTGAGAGTCCCGTGGACTGCAAGAAGATCAAACCTATCCATTCTGAAGGAAATCAGCCCTGAGTCCTCACTGGAAGGACAGATCCTGAAGCTGAGGCTCCAATACTTTGGCCACCCCATGAGAAGAGAAGACTCCCTGGAAAAGACCCTGATGTTGGGAAAGATGGAGGGCACAAGGAGAAGGGGACGACAGAGGATGAGATGGTTGGACGGTGTTCTCAAAGCTACCAGCCTGAGTTTGACAAAACTGCGGGAGGCAGTGGAAGACAGGGGTGCCTGGCATGCTCTGGTCCATGGGGTCACGAAGAGTCGGACAAGATTAAACAACTAAACAACAACAGCAACAACAACAGGGAGTCAGTAGTGGGAATGGTGAGGCAAAAGACCCTGACCCCAAGCACACATGCATATTGTATAAAGGTGCAAAGACCTTCTTTCGCACCCTGTGAAACATAAATGCGCAGTTTCTAAAAAACTGGGCAATGGCGCATCGCCTGCTCACGACTTCCGAGTCTTCCTTGATCTCTTTTCCCCTTCCCCCGTTGTTTTGACAGATCAGGGGAGGCTTGGGAGTTACGGGCAGGGGGTCATTGCCCAGGAGGGGCCAGTCTGGTACTGCAATTGGCTCTGGCTGGCTTCAGGAGCTGCTTGCTGCCATGGTGCAGGAAAAATGGCGGGTGCCACCGCAGCAAGCAGCTCCTGAAGCCAGCCAGAGCCAACTGCGCTCACAGGCTGGCTCTGGCCTGCTAAGGCTGCCGCTGCCACATTCCCCAGGCACAGATTTGCAAATTTGGGGACATTCCAGGGATGGAACTTGTCCAGGGACAGATCTGCAAATCCAGGGACTGTCCCCAGGAACTGGGGACGTTTGGTAACCCTACTGTATAATAGCTCTTGCTGGCCTCAGTAGAGAGTTGTGTCTGTAGGGACCTCTGACTTTGCACGACTGGGATGTAGCCTCCTTCCTGTACAGAGGTATGGTAAGTGTCACATATATTGCACCACCCACCTTTGCCTCTGGCCCTTCCCACCACTGACATGCAGCCTTTGGAAGGCTGCTTATAAGGCCTTGGGCTGAAAAGTGTTCCCCATCCCTGCTTCTCCCACAAAGTAGAAGGGAGCAAGGAATCTGTCTGAAGGCAGCAAGTGCTACTGATACCAGCTGACACACACCATCGATTTAAGAATGCAATAAATTACATTATAGATTGGATTATGGATTATATATTAAGCTACCCACGGAAACAATGGCATTTCTATTGGGTTCCTGCCAAGGGCAAATTAATTACCACGAAAGGGGGGAAAGCTCCCTGCTAACAGCAAGTAGAACTTCAGTTAAATAATAGGGAGGGGGGGATGTGAATTTCTTCAATGCAAGAAGCTTGAAGAGAGAATAAGTTGGCAAGTCACACAGCAACAGCTGAATTAGCAGAAGACATCATTTTGTATTAGAACATGATGTTGAAGTTACAGCTGCAGCTGAACCCCAAGAAAGCAACTGACATCGAAATTCGCAAATGAAAAAAATGCATTCAATGAGGATTTGGAGAAATGCGTTTGTAGAGTTTGTGCCTATGAAAGTCAGATTTCACTATGAAACCTGAGTACTGAAATAATAAAAAAAAAGAATTCAATGACTGTCCTCCCACAAAAAAAACCCTTTTCAATTGTGCTAAGGGTTTCTTAAGTTCACTGAGGGCTCCCAAAATGCTGTGAAATCACAGTTGCTTTGGGATAGGATATCCTATGCCAAGGGTCAGCAACCTTTTTCAGCCGTGGGCCGGTCCACTGTCCCTCAGACCATGTGGTGGACAGGACTATATTTTGAAGGGGGAAAATGAACAAATTCCTATGCCCCACAAATAACCCAGAGATGCATTTTAAATCAAAGCACACATTCTACTCATGTAAAAACACCAGGCAGGCCCCACAAATAACCCAGAGATGCATGTTAAATAAAAGGACACATTCTACTCATGTAAAACACGCTGATTCCCAGACCGCCCGCGGACCGGATTTAGAAGGTGATTGGGCCGCATCTGGCCCCCGGGCCTTAGTTTGCCTACCCCTGTCCTATGCATCCTATGGCTGTTATTTAAGGAATATGAATAAGATATAGCACCCAGCTTCCTGTGGTTACTGTCAGCTTCACCACTGCCCTGAAGATGGATGGCAGTCAGTAAAGGTAAAAGTAAATGACCCCTGGATGGCTACGTCCAGTCAAAGGCAACTATGGGTTGCACTGGGACAGAGTAACGGGAGCTCACTCCGTCGCACGGATTTGAACCGCCGACCTTCAGATCAGCAAACCCAAGAGGCTCAGTGGTTTAGACCGCAGTGCCACCCACTCCCTATGGCGGTCAGTAGCAAAATGGTGAAGGCAAGACCTGGATTTGTCTGTTCACTTGAAAAGGCACATGGAATCCATGCAACTGAAGCTACCATTCCACGTTACAAGTACCCAACTGGCAACCCATAATATCCCCATAGAATGAGAGAGTTGGAAGTGACCTTGAAGGTTGTCTAGTCGACTACTGGCAAGGATTATTTATTTATTTAGACGATTTATTTACCACTTAATCGCAATCATCCCTAAGCACTGTGTAAATTCTTAAGACAATAAATAGAAATGTGAGTTAAAATCATTAAACGCCTGCGTTTTGTTAGCTCAAAAATGGAAAATGAGTGAGGTCCCAACTAAAGAAGAATGGCTGCTTAAACTGTACGTTTAAAGAAGACTGGAAAATGTTTACTGAATATATGGGGGGGTTGTATTTATTTAAAAACGATTATAGCATTGAGATAAATTCAACAGTGTAAATAAGTTTTGATGGATGTAACAATGGATTACTGAATGGTTTGGTTCATGTTAAATATGCAGGGATTTGTGGTATGCAAAATGAACCAAGGAAAGAGAAAAAGGGAAGTCATTTATTTGAAGTTGTTTAGATGAATATTTTGAAATATAAATTAGAAAATTTAATAAATCAGAATCCAGTTAAAATGCATGATGATTAAAAAAGAACATATTCAGTGTGTGCTGGGCTTTTAACATGGAGACGGCGTGCCTGACCCCAAATGGAAGGGGTTTTCATAAAAGTGAGCCCACAATACTATTCGACCCCAAACTTTTAATGACTGCAAGCAATGACTTCGTATAGCTGTATTGGAACACTCCCAAGTGACCAACTGTTTCCTTCGGGGGGAATACGATTTTGTCAAGCACAGGATGACGATCACTCCCTTGGGTAGACAAAATACCCACAGGAATGGACTGAGCGATTTGTTTCTAGTATGCGGTGAGTTTGCATGTGCTTCCAGTTGTTCAGCATTAATATAAAGTTTAAAACAACAAAGCAAAATCTGCACAAATATTCATAAATATAGGTTTTCACAAGAGTCATATTTCACTATGTATTTTATCTCAACGTGTGCATTTCTAAGCATGCTTTATCACAGAATAAGTGTTTTTGACATAGTCCGGCTCATCGTTGGAGCCAAGAACTGCATTGCAAAATGCAGAGAAGTGCAAAAATCTGGACGATAATTATGTTATGGTCAACACATTGGCCCAGGATTGAGGCCTCAGCTCAGTTTACACCAGAATTACAAGTCAAATCCCCCAAAGACCTTCTAACTTCCCACACAGCCATCTAAAGTACCTCTCTCTCAACTGCATTGGCCGTCAGTCAATAAAGCTTCACTGAATTTGAAAGCAATTCCCCTTCGCTCCCAATTTTTGGCAAGTTCTAATAAAGGTGAAAGAATGAGGTACTGAAGGGGGCTAACATTTTAGTCAACACATCCAATACATGTTGTCGTGTGGTAGGGATGGAAGGCTCTGTAAATTTTGGTTCTCCCAGTTTCTCATTATTCTTATCTTAAAATCAGTTTTCTACATTTTGCAGCAATTTGCATTTGAAAAAAAATCTCGTGAAAATTCATCACCATCTTATTGTGATTTTTTCCTGCTAAACACATTTTTATATGCAGGATTGACTAATGTATATGTTTCCCCTAATACAACACATCTTGTATGTTAGTTTCAATTTATGTAGACTTGCCCCAATATATGCATTTTTGTAAACATTGGGGGAAGAACTGTGTCGCAACATTTGGATAAGTGCTTATGTCAAAGGACAGCTGTGTTTATCTTCGTATATTGTTTAGGAAACGTGAATTTTGATAGATTCAGATTTAAATGTGTACTAAATTAAATTTCTCCTCCATCCATGTGGGGTGGACACCATGCAATTCTGAATACAAGGGCCTTTTTAGAAATCCTTAAAACTGGTGGAGATGCCATATTTTGAAAAATGAGAAAGACCTTCCAGTCTTCACCCAGGAAATATCACCCTTTCAAAAGTGTTTACTGAAAATTGTTCTCATTCAGAGAGCTATAATTTTATCTCAGATGAAATCTTTACTGAAGAGGAACTGTAGAAATCGTTGTTTGGAGAAATACCTGACTGACAAGCAAACAGTGTTCAGTGTCTCAATGATAATGACAAACCTTTCAGATATGGTACTTTTTACAACAGTCTCCGCTAAAAACAACAACAGGAAAAGCCCAAACATGCATGTATATGCTCTGAAATTATTTTGTACCAAGTCACTCCACATTCTGGATAAAGTGAAAATGAATTCTGCAACAGTATGCAGATAAAACAAATTTGCAGGTTCCCTTTTATTTAATAATCATAAAAAATTCATATAGAAAGTTACATTTGTTATTCAAATTTACCATATTTTCCCGTGTATAAGACGCCCCCATGTATAAGATGACCCCTATTTTTTAAAACCCCAAATTAAGAAAATGCACTATGCACTACCCGTATATAAGACAACCCCTTATTTTAAACTTCAAAAATTTAGGAAAAAATATAGTCTTCTACATGAAAAAATATGGTATACCGTATTTTTTGCACCATAGGACGCACTTTTTCCCTCCTAAAAAGCAAGGGAAAATGTGTGTGCGTCCTATGGAGTGAATGCAGGCTTTCGCTGAAGCCTGGAGAGTGAGAGGGGTCGGTGCGCACCAACCCCTCTCGCTCTCCAGGCTTCAGGAAGCTATCCGCTAGCCGTGGGAGACCCAGCTCTTCCACGGCTAGCGGAGCGCTGCATTAATCCCAAAGCTTGGGGTGTGCGGAGCTCAGCGCGCCCCAAGCTTCTGGGTGCCGGCAAGGTCTCCGCTAGCCGTCTAGACCTTGCCGGCACCCAGAAGCTTGGGGTGCGCTGAGCTCCGCATGCCCCAAGCTTTGGGATTAGCACTCCGCTAGCCGTGTCTAGGCTGCGGATAACAGCCTGCTGCCCAGCGCGAGGGGCGCCCTGAAGCAGAGCGCCCCTCGCGCCAGGCAGACATCCACAGTGTGCGGAGCCCTGCAGGAGATCCCCGCAGGGCTCCCCACGCTGCAGATAGCAGCCTTGCGGCGCGCAGACATCCGCAGCATGGGGAGCCCTGCAGGAGTTCCCCGCAGGGCTTCCCACGCTGCAGATAGCAGCCTGCTGCCTGGCGGGTGGGGCGCCCTGAAGCAGAGCACCCCTCATGCCAGGCAGACATCCCCAGAGTGGGGAGCCCTGCAGGAGTCCCCCGCAGGGCTCCCCACGCTGTGGATAGCAGCCTGCTTCCCGGAGCGTCGGGCGCCCTGAAAGCAGAGCGCCCGAAGCTTCAGGAACACATCTGCAGTGTGGGGAGCCTTGCAGGAGTTCCCCGCAGGGCTCCCCACACTGCGGATAGCAGCCTGCCGCCTGGCACGAGGGGCGCCCTGAAGCAGAACACCCCGCGCGCCAGGCAGACATCAGCCAGCCCCACAAGCTCGGGGGACAGCAGGGAGGCACAGCGCCACTATCCTGCTGTTCCTCGACCTGGTTCGGTTTCCCTGACCTGCTTTTGGGGGGGAAATAAAGGGAATTTTTTCCCCTTTATTCCCCCCCCCCAAAAAAACCTAGGTGCGTCCTATGGTCCAGTGCGTCCAATCGTGCGAAAAATACGGTATTTCAAGTCAACAAAACTGGTGACGTCCCACTATCCAAACATTCATGTTTATAACCCAGATTGTGTACACTTGTATTTTAAGGCTCTGTTTTATCTAATTTCATCCTCGCTAACATGTTTCTTAATATATTCTGCTAAAAAAATCCAGCTGAAAATTCATTAGCTTTGTTGTATGAATTTCTTCAGGTGCACCCATTTTTATATGCAGTTTTCCTCTAACGCAGTGTGTTTTTGTATCTCAGTTCTGCTAACATGTGCAATTGTTTGCACAGTTTACTCTGGCATGTGCCTTTTTGAACACGCTCTTTGAGAACTTGCATTGCAAAATTCATAGTAAAGCAATTTTCAAAGAATGGCTGCAAATTAGGTAAGCTGGGCTTTCAATGCAAACTGAATCAGATCTCTCTCTCTCTTATCCCTAGTTTTAAGCCTTCTAAAACTAGGACCTGGCACTGTTTTTTCACAACTTAGCCTTGTTCTGCACAGAGATCTCTCTGGCTTGGCTGTGGAGCTGGGTTGTCTGTAACCGAAGCTTTACAGTCAAGTCCACACTTGAGTTATCGAAGGTGAACAAGACAGGATGTCAGCGTGTCACCACCTCCAGAGACACAATACACTTTGACAGACAACTTCAATTTCCCAAAGCGCCTCGCTTGCTGGCAAAGCTGATTTTCACTAACACCGCCAGTCCATGCTACTAGAAAGCGGAGAGGGGTGGGGAGGGGAAGGAACCGTTTTCATCATCTTCTGAAAACAGGTGGAAATCTTTCCAAAGTAACTAGGATGAATGTCAGAGGAGCAGCGCAGTCCAAAATGAGAATCCGCTGTCACTGGGGGCCATTATCCCTCCGGTGCTATGTACTAATAGTTAAGGTTTAACTGGAACACGGTGTGATTGAAGTGTTCCAGAAAGAAGCATGAAGTCACAATCAAGTTACTGTCTGTAAAGACTGCATGCAAATATTTGAATGAAAGGAATCAAATTCTGTTTTAGAGACAGTCGATTGCCCTGAGGGTTCCTCCATCCACCAGCATTCCTATTACTTTCAGTGCAATTTTAGCACATGTTTAGTGCTTCATTTTGTTATCTGATTATTTCAACCAGTCGTATGCGGCTTAATCACAATCACCTTTAAGAGGCACATAGGGGACTCAATGCAATAAGGCTTAAGAAATAAGTGTAAGCAATAAAATCAGAATTCAATAAAAAGCCTGCTGAAGTACAAAATGTATCCAAGAAGCAGAAGAATGTCAACATGAAAGGGAGTCGTCTGTCCCCAGCTGGAAGGGAGTATCACAATATTGGGACCAAAATACTGAATTCTGGGGATATGAGGCATGCATATCCACTAGCAGTGGCTCCCTGAAAGACCTCAGGGATCGAGCAGGGGTATAAGGGATATAAGTTGGGAAGGTTGCTTGGAATTCGTCTGCTTCGGGAAACAATTGAAAATGCGCCTTTGAGGGCAAAGTAAAATTGTTGAAGAGTAACAGTGCCTGTAAAGGTAAAAGAATCCCTGACCATTAGGTCCAGTCATGGCCGACTTTGGGGTTGCGGCGCTCATCTTGCTTTATTGGCCGAGGGAACCGGCGTACAGCTTCCGGGTCATGTGGCCAGCATGACTAAGCCGCTTCTGGTGAACCAGAGCAGCGCACGGAAACGCCGTTTACCTTCCCGCTGGAGCGGTACCTATTTATCTACTTGCAGTTTGATGTGCTTTTGATCTGCTAGGTTGGCAGGAGCAAGGACCGAGCATCGGGAGCTCATCCCGTCGCGGGGATTCGAACCGCAGACCTTCTGATCGGCAAGTCCTAGGCTCTGTGGTTTAACCCACAGCACCACCCACGTCCCTGTTGCGGCTGTAGGGCCCTGTAAATTCATGCAAGAACCTTGGACCTGGGGCATTAATGTATGGGCAGCCAGTGCAGGCTGTTGAGAACCAGGGTTATGTGCTGGGTGATAGCTGGTCTCCAACCACAGTCTAGCCACCGAGCTGGAGCCTCTGGATCTGGTGCAAAGGCAGCCCCGTGTACAGCTCATGGCAATAATCGAGTCACCATGGCCTGATTATCCAATAATGGCTGCAGCTGGTATACCAGCCATAGCTGGTCAATGGGACTCCTAGCTACTGCGGTTATCTTAAAAGCATTTATGTAGTGCTTCACCAAGCGGGTGCTCTCCCAAAGGTTTTGGACTACAATTCCCCTCAGCTCCAACCAGCTGTCATTGGACAGTGTCATTGCTACCCCACCTTATCTGGACACACATGTTTCTATTACCACCTTGATTCCCCCTGAAAACAGCAGGAAAGAACTGTAGGCCAGTACCTCAGATATATATATATATATATATATATATATATATATATATATATATATATAATTTTTATTAAATTTCCTGTTTTACAATTTAGAATATTCATTTAACCAACCTTAAAATATCAATGACTTCCCTTCTTCTCCTTCCATGGTTCAATTTGCATAACACAAATCCCGGCATATTTTAAATAAACCAAGCCATTCAGTATTCCATTATTATATCCATCAAAACTTATGTACATCATTGAATTTATCTTAATGCTTCCAACGTTTTCAGTCAGTACCTCAGATTTCATCTCTTTACTCTCATGATTTTTCCGTTTGAGGCAGCTGCAAACAGATTTTTTCCCCCCTGGAATCAAATAAGACAGAAATCATAGAATAATAGAAGTGTAGAGTTGGAAGAGATTCTGATGAACATCTAGTCCAACCCCCTGCAATGGAGGGATCTCAATAACTTCAATAAGTGCTAAACATGCACTATGTTCCATTAGTTTTCTGAAAGTAGCATTTATGTCATGAGAAAGTTCAAAGACAAAGCAGAACATTACAGTTAGGAAAACATCAGGAAAACAGGAAAACCTGTCAAGTGTAGGCAGCTTATATCTGGGTTTCCATGGTTCACCATCCAAGGATCACCAGGCCACACATACAGTGGTGCCTCGGGTTACATACGCTTCAGGTTACAGACTCCGCTAACCCAGAAATATTACCTCGGGTTAAGAACTTTGCTTCAGGATGAGAACCAGAAATCGTGCTCCGGCGGCACGGAGGCCCCATTAACTAAAGAAGAAGAAGAAGAAGAGTTTGGATTTCATATCCCACCTTTCACTCCCTTTAAGGCAGTGTTTCCCAACCGGTGTTCCGCGGCACACTAGAGACGTTGCCTGGTGTGCCGTGGGAGGGAGGCGGGCGAGTCGGGTGGCGAGAGGCGGGGCGGCGGCGGCGAGCACACGCGGGGCGGCGAGCGAGCTCCCTCCCACATCCCATCGCCGCTCACTTCGGCCGGCCTACTGGGCTGTCGCAGGCGGAAGGCCTGCGCATGCGCGAGGTTTTCGCACCTTCAGGATTCCCTTCACGCCTTCCGTTCAAAGGTGCAACTCTGGCATCAACACGTGGAAAGTGGCAATCTTGAAATGTTCACACTCACCAAGCAATGGCAAGGTGTTCACACTGCTGCACTGTGTGAGATAATAGGTAAACATTTAAAAACTCTCGAGGGGAAGTTGTCATTTTATTTCTCTTCAGTCTCCACTGAATGCCTTGACTGGGTTAGGGACCCTTATAGCTCAGCATCAGTTGGTGGAAAGGACATGACTTTACAGGAGCAGGAGGAACTAACTGAACTGAGACAAAATTGTGGTTTCAAGCTAAGATTTGCTGATCTACCTTTGGACAGTTTTTGGTTGGAAACTGCCAAGGAGTTCCCCCTTCTGGCAAACAAAGCTATTTTGACATTGCTCCCATTTTCCACTACATATCTCTGTGAGTTGAGCTTTTCAAGCATGATTGCTATAAAAACTAAATACAGAGAGAGACTGAGAGCTGTTGACGAAGAGCTACGTGTGTGTCTTTCTTCGATTCCAGCCAGAATATCAGCTTTGTGTTCAGCCAAACAGGCCCAGGTTGCGCACTGAATAAAGTATTTTATAATTTTTCATATTTCTGTTTACTTACTATTTCATAATAAAGTAATTATAAAATACTTTCTTTGTGTTTATTTGATTCCTATTAAAGAGAGTTACTTTATATATAGTCAATATAGGCACAGAGTTAATTTTTTAAACATTTTCTAATGGTGGTGTGCCTCGAGATTTTTTTCATGAAACAAGTGTGCCTTTGCCCAAAAAAGGTTGGGAAACACTGCTTTAAGGAGTCTCAAAGCGGCTAACATTCTCCTTTCCCTTCCTCCCCCACAACAAACACTCTGTGAGGTGAGTGGGGCTGAGAGACTTAGGAGAAGTGTGACTGGCCCAAGGTCACCCAGCAGCTGCATGTGGAGGAGCGGAGACGTGAACCCGGTTCCCCAGATTACGAGACTACCGCTCTTAACCACTACACCCCACTGGCTCTGTGTGGTACATCAGGTTAAGAACCGTTTCAGGTTAAGAACAGACCTCCAGAACGAATTAAGTTCTTAACCCGAGGTACCACTGTACTTAAATAATAATAATAATAATAATAATAATAATAATTATTATTATTATTATTATTATTATTATTATTATTATTATTATTATTTTATACCCCACCCATCTGCCTGGGTTTCCCCAGCCACTCTGTGCAGCTCCCAACAGAATATTAAAAAGACGATAAAATATCAAACATTAAAAACTCCCTAAACAGGGCTGCCTTCAGATGTCTTCTAAAAGTCAGATAGTTGTTTATTTCCTTCACATCTGATGGGAGGGCGTTCCACAAAGTGCATTAAGTTCTCCCAGACCTCTCACCTGGCCATTGGCCTCTCTCTTTCAATCGTCAGCCAAACATCGGCCCACAACAAGCAATTGGCATCCTTAATCTTGACTGCCATCATCTAATGCCTTTCTCCGTGCCTATTGTTCCCAGATTTGCCTGAGCTTGATGGACAGGAGGCTGCTGGCTGGGGTGGGGGAGGGGAACCAATTTCCACAGAATTTGGCTTTAATTATAAAACCTGCGTAGCCAACTGGAAAATTAAGAGCTGTCTTTGTCTTGGATTTATTAAAGCTGAAGTGGTCTTTGCAAGATACCTCCTAACAGGCAGGCAAACCAGAGATAAATGATGGGTTTGGGGAAGTTCTTGTTTTACTCTGTACAAGAACGCAGTAATTAATGACATTGTTGTGGGCGAGGAACAATTGTCGGCGAACGGCTGTCATAACACTCAAATTAGTCTGCTGAGTTTTTAATTAATGTGAGCTATTATCCCCCCCCCCATTTATATCGTCCCCTAAATCACCATGTTTGTTTATTTGGTTAAATAGATGCTCTCATTTCATACTAAACCTGCACCCTCTTACTACCATGGATATGTCATTTAAAATATTGGAAGGGTCTTTGCTGCTTCATTTCTTGTGACTTAGATTTGTGTGGTTGAGGAATGCAGGGTTGAAGAACCTGAAGTCCTCCAGATGGTGTTGGACTACCGTTCCCATCATCCCCAACCACTGACCATCATTGCTGAGGCTGAATGGAGTTTAAGTGAAGTAACACCTGGAGACTCCCAGTTTCCCCAATCCCTGGAACAAGGTCTCCTTTGTAGAACAGTGCTTAAGGGAGAACTGACCCATGAGCAGCAATTTGGGATGTGTAAGGATTGAGGGGTCTAAACCACAGCTGTGGTCTAAACCACAGAGCCTAGGGCTTGCCAATCAGAAGGTCAGCAGTTCGAATCCCTGCAACAGGGTAAGCTCCCGTTGCTCGGTCCCTGCTCCTGCCCACCTAGCAGTTTGAAAGCACGTCAAAGTTCAAGTAGATAAATAGGTACCACACCAGCGGGAAGGCAAACGGTGTTTCTGTGTGCTGCTCTGGTTCTCCAGAAGTGGCTTGGTTATGTTGGCCACATGAGCTGGAAGCTGTCTGCGGACAAACACCGGCTCCCTCGGCCTATAGAGCGAGATGAGCATGCAACCCCAGAGTCATCCGTGACTGGACCTAATCGTCAGGTGTACCTTTACCGTTAAGGATTGAGGAATCGAGGGGCTTGTCCCTAGCCATGACTGAAGGACAAATCAAAATCTTACGATGAGCCAGGAGGCAGGGCACAGGACAATTCCTCCCTGCTGCTTTCAAATACCAACCCTGCTGCAACATACAACAGTGCCAGATTCTGCACAGCAGCACTCAAGATTTGACGGATGATGACCTGTGCCACAAACTAAATCAAAATAATGAGCACTCGTATTGGAGTGCTCTGTAGACTGACAGCTGTGGTCCTATATATACAAGCCTTTTGCGCTCTTTCACTCTTGTCTGATGATCCTAACTCTTCTTTTAGACTTTCTTAGCTTCTTTTGGGTTCTTACGGATTTTTATATATATTTTCTGCTTTAATTCCTTTTAGTGGTTTTTTAAAAAAAAGATTTTAAATGATTTTAGATGATTGTACCCCTCCCTCCTTATGCTGGTCTATGACCGTAATAAAGTGTTGGTTGGTTGGTTGAGGGTAGAATCACTGAGGAGCAAGCCAGAAGTCAGAACTCAAACAGGAAGCTCACTTATACAACTTCCTGTCCAGCACGCTCCAATGGCCAATCCGGGTGGGTGGAGTCTGTCTGGGGCCTGGAAGTACTTTCTCTGCAGTTTACTGGTTGGCCACATGGAGGACCTGTGCACAGATCGAGCAGCTTCTAGCTCCCTGCCTATACTTTGACACATTACTGTTTACATTTTACTACGTTTCCAGTTTGATGTGATTGAACCTGAAACCTTCTGAATGAAAACAGGTGATCTGCCACTGAGCTTTGATCCCTCCCCTCTTACCCTCTGGATAACAGGTTTGCCAACCTGAAATGCACTTGAGAAAGTATAACCTGGAAGAATGGATAACCAAGATGATGGACTATGCCAAAATGGCGAAGATGACCGGGAAGATCAGACACCAAGATGATAAGAAATTTAATAAAGAATGGAATAAATTTACAGAGTACCTTAAAGAACACCGTAAACAATTAACAACATTGGCAGGATTGATATGACACTTATAATATGATATTTTTAAGGTTAAAAGTGGATATAAACAAAATTTGAATAAATGTAATTAGATGCAGTAGAAAAAGATATATATTGGAAACCAGGAGGGAGGTGGGGAAAGTCTGGGGATTCTTGGAATCCTATATTTGTATTAAATGAAATTTGAAAAAAATGAAAAATGAAATTTGAAAAAACTGAAAAATAAAAATAAAGAAGAAGAAGAAGAGAAGAAGAAGAAGAAAGAAATTTGAAAAAACTGAAAAATGAAATTTGAAAAAACTGAAAAATAAAAATAAAGGAGAAGAAGAGAAAGCATAATCTGAGTTTTGCAATCTGGAGTGCAGCAACTACTGTTTTCGACACCAACAAAGAGCTTAGCAGAGAGATGGTTCTGCTTGAATTATCCTACCAGTATCATCCTCTTCCTGCATTTGGTTTGTCCAATTTCTGCTGCTGGCTCTCGAAAAATTTATTTCGGAATCCAGAAGTGGCCAATGCCTTCGATTTAGCCCAAGCAGAGCGTCACAAAATAGCGAGTGGCTTTTGACTTTCCTAGAAGGCTTTTTCAGGCTGCAAAGAGAGGAAGAAGTGAGGGAGGCAGTGAAGCTGGCTTTGTCTTAAAGCCATAAAGTCTGCATTGGTCTTAAGAAGGAGAGTCGGAAGAGGTACCAGACTCGATAGATTAGAAGCTATTGCAGGTGTCAGGTTACATCTACAGAAAATTGG